>NC_056430.1:1088078-1225578 GCF_018296145.1 Oncorhynchus tshawytscha | reverse complement strand
GTACACTGCGTCTATGACTAAAATTGCAGAGAGGTAGCAAAAGAAACATAGTGGTCGAAAACATTGAGGAACTACAAAATGTACCTTAGATTTATCCAAGGTTTTTCTATAAAATGTATAAAAGCTCACCAGTAGAGATGGGGGCAAGCCCTGGGGGACGGTCCTGAAGTGGTTTCTGCCCAGACGGAGGTAGGAGAGCTGGGAGAGGGGTCTGAAAGCTAGAGGATCCACGTTGCCTTCACTCAGGAGATTCCCCTCCAACTCCAAGGTCAACAGGTCGCTCAGACCTTCGAGAAATTACACAGAAATTAAAATATGTTCCTATAAAAACGTCTCCCTGAGTTTGTTTATATAGTTTCAGACTCTTCCAATAACAATTATGTATGTTTCTGTTGTCAAAGTATTTTAGATTGAAGCACTATATGGCCTGAAACACCCCCAAAAGAAGTTTGAAAAGTAATTTGTAATTTGTATTTTTATCCAGTAAGTAGCAGCAAGCAAATTAGTTATGTCTTTGTACTACCTTGGAAGCTGTTCTCTTCGATCCCTTTGAGGTGATTCTCGTTGATCTTCAGCTCCTGTAGTGTTGATGGGAAGTCTGGTAGGACCTTCTCTAGGAGGTTGTTGTCCAGGTAAAGACGGCTCAGGAACTTCAGGCCCTGAACAACAAACATGAACAAAGTCTGTGTGTCTGTGTGTGCACGAGCGCTGGGGTGTTGCGAAAGCTAGACGATCAATGTCAGTTGTTTCGTTGACAATATAATAGTAATGGACAATAAAGTTAACCTCTATGCTAATGTGATTAGCATGAGGTTGTAAGTAACAAGAACATTTCCCAGGACATAGTCATATCTGATATGGGAAGAAAGATTAAATTCTTGTTAATCTAACTGCACTATCCGATTTACAGTAGCTATTACAGTGAAAGAATACCATGCTATTGTTTGAGGATAGTGCACAGTTATGAACTTGAAAAGTTATTAATAAACCAATTAGGCACATTTGGTCAGACTTGATACAACATGTTGAACAGAAATGCAATGGTTCATTGGATCAGTTGAAAACTTTGCACATACACTGCTGCCCTCTAGTGGCCAAAGACTAAATTGCAAAAGGGCTGGAATAATACATTACGGCCTTTCTCTTGCATTTCAAAGATGGTTCAGAAAAAATACAAAACAAGGCATGGTGTTTTCATTGTATTATCTTTTACCAGATCTGTTGTGTTATATTCTCCTACATTAATTTCACATTTCCATAAATTTCGAAGTGTTTCCTTTCAAATGGTACTAAGAAAATACATATCCTTGTTTCAGGTCCTGAGCTACAGGCAGTTAGATTTGGGTATGTCATTTTAGGTCCTGAGCTACAGGCAGTTAGATTTGGGTATGTCATTTCAGGTCCTGAGCTACAGGCAGTTAGATTTGGGTATGTCATTTTAGGTCCTGAGCTACAGGCAGTTAGATTTTGGTATGACATTTTAGGTCGTGAGCTACAGGCAGTACGATTTGGGTGTCATTTTCGGATACATTTTTTAAAAAGGGTCTGATCCTAATAAAGGAGATCAATAAACATGTATCATTGACATGTAATAGTATTGGCTAATAAAGTAGATCAATAAACATGTATAATTGACATGTAATAGTATTGGCTAATAAAGTAGATCAATAAACATGTATCATTGACATGTAATAGTATTGGCTAATAAAGTAGATCAATAAACATGTATCATTGACATGTAATAGTATTGGCTAATAAAGTAGATCAATAAACATGTATCATTGACATGTAATAGTATTGGCTAATAAAGTAGATCAATAAACATGTATCATTGACATGTAATAGTAATGGCTAATAATCTGTCATTCTGTCATAGTGGAAACAGTTAAAGAAATTGAAATATTGTACATTGGCTTGTAAACTACTCAGTATCAGACCTGGATTGAAATAGCAGGAATATTTATTTTCTTAGAAATACTTTGTGGGTGGGTGTGACCCGTAGCAGTGGGTGGGTGTGACCCGTAGCAGTGGGTGGGTGTGACCCGTAGCAGTGGGTGGGTGTGACCCGTAGCAGTGGGTGTGTGTGACCCGTAGCAGTGGGTGGGTGTGACCCGTAGCAGTGGGAGGGTGTGACCCGTAGCAGTGGGAGGGTGTGACCCGTAGCAGTGGGTGGGTGTGACCCGTAGCAGTGGGTGGGTGTGACCCGTAGCAGTGGGTGGGTGTGACCCGTAGCAGTGGGTGGGTGTGACCCGTAGCAGTGGGTGGGTGTGACCCGTAGCAGTGGGAGGGTGTGACCCGTAGCAGTGGGAGGGTGTGACCCGTAGCAGTGGGTGGGTGTGACCCGTAGCAGTGGGTGGGTGTGACCCGTAGCAGTGGGTGGGTGTGACCCGTAGCAGTGGGTGGGTGTGACCCGTAGCAGTGGGTGGGTGTGACCCGTAGCAGTGGGAGGGTGTGACCCGTAGCAGTGGGTGGGTGTGACCCGTAGCAGTGGGTGGGTGTGACCCGTAGCAGTGGGTGGGTGTGACCCGTAGCAGTGGGTGGGTGTGACCCGTAGCAGTGGGTGGGTGTGACCCGTAGCAGTGGGTGAGTGTGACCCGTAGCAGTGGGTGGGTGTGACCCGTAGCAGTGGGTGGGTGTGACCCGTAGCAGTGGGTGGGTGTGACCCGTAGCAGTGGGTGGGTGTGACCCGTAGCAGTGAGTGGGTGTGACCCGTAGCAGTGGGTGGGTGTGACCCGTAGCAGTGGGTGGGTGTGACCCGTAGCAGTGGGTGGGTGTGACCCGTAGCAGTGGGTGGGTGTGACCCGTAGCAGTGGGTGGGTGTGACCCGTAGCAGTGAGTGGGTGTGACCCGTAGCAGTGGGTGGGTGTGACCCGTAGCAGTGGGTGGGTGTGACCCGTAGCAGTGGGTGGGTGTGACCGTAGCAGTGGGTGGGTGTGACCCGTAGCAGTGGGTGGGTGTGACCCGTAGCAGTGGGTGGGTGTGACCCGTAGCAGTGGGTGGGTGTGACCCGTAGCAGTGGGTGGGTGTGACCCGTAGCAGTGGGTGGGTGTGACCCGTAGCAGTGGGTGGGTGTGACCCGTAGCAGTGGGTGGGTGTGACCCGTAGCAGTGGGTGGGTGTGACCCGTAGCAGTGGGTGGGTGTGACCCGTAGCAGTGGGTGGGTGTGACCCGTAGCAGTGGGTGGGTGTGACCCGTAGCAGTGGGTGGGTGTGACACGTAGCAGTGGGTGGGTGTGACACGTAGCAGTGGGTGGGTGTGACCCGTAGCAGTGGGTGGGTGTGACCCGTAGCAGTGGGTGGGTGTGACCCGTAGCAGTGAGTGGGTGTGATTTGGAAAGCAAACTGTCGATGTTGGCACTCCTGTCACGATAGGGAGTTTCTTGTTAACAAAATCAAGCTGTATTTTTGTTATAGAAACGTCCTGACTGTCTCTAGATTCTCACCTTAAGGGACCTTGGAAATAGAGAAGAAAAACATACTAAACGGCACTTGGAATAAAACAGAGACAAAAACCTGGTTGGTTTCAACCAGGAGGCTGAAACTTCCAGCAGTATAATAACCCTAAGCAAACATCAGAATCCACAAGGAAATGTTTAGTTGACCACAAAATCAACAGTCTCCAGATTTGAATTATATTGACCTTCAGTCGTGGAAGAGTGCAGTTCATAAGTCCATTAGAGCAGACAAAGGATATCAAGGATCTGTGAAGATTCTGTATGGAGGACTGGTCTAAGATCTCTCCCATGGTCTAAGATCTCTGTGTTTTCCAATCTCATAAAACATTTTAGAAAAAGGCTCAGTGTCGTGATCCTCTTAAGGGCAGTATGACGTAGAAAACAGGAGATCCAATCATTTTGACCCGTGTCTTTTAAAAATATATATATTTTGTATTACTTTTACAAAATATTTCTCTGAGCAAGTATATTAGTATAAAATAATATAATCTTCCCAAAAAATGTTTAGCATACAAAACATTGTTAAAATGTTACATCCTGAATTTAAAAGGGATTCATTTGAGATATTTTTGTCACGGGACTACACACAATAACAACCCATAATGTGAAAGCGGAGTGTTTTTTGAAATTGCACTAATTAATAAAAACTGAAAAGATAAAATGTCTTGGGTCAATAAGTATTCAACCCTTTTGTTATGGCCTCAATAACTTCAGGAGGAAAAACGTATCTTAACAAGTCCCACAATAAGTTGAATAGACTCTGTGCAGTAATAGTGTTTAATATGGTTTTTTAAATGAATGACTACCTCATCTGTGTACTCAGACATACAGGTCCCTCAGACGAGCAGTGTATTTCAAACACAGATTCAGCCACAAAGAACAGGGAGGTTTTCCAATGCCTCGCAAAGAAGAGCACAGATTGGTAGATGGGTAAAAATACAAAAAGCAGACATTGAATATCCATTTGAGCATGGTGAAGTTATTGTCAACACACCCAATCAATAGATACAGGCGTCCTTCCTAACTCAGTTGCCAGAGAGGAAGGAAACTGCTCAGGGATTTCACCATGAGGCTAATGGTGACAGACAGAGTTTCATGGCAGTGACAGGAGAAAACTGAGTATGGATCAACAACATTGTAGTTACTCCACAATACTAACCTAAATAACAGAGTGAAGGAAGAAGGAAGCCTGTACAGAAAAAAATATTCCAAAACATTCATCCTGTTTGCAACGAGGCACTAATGCAAAAATGTGGCAAAGCAATTCACTTTTTGTCCTGAACACAATATGTACATGTAGGTAGGGGTAAAATGACTTGGATAATAAACAAAGAGTAGCAGCAGTGTTTGCATGTCTGGGTCAATATGCGTGTTTTGTGTGTGTTTTGTGTGTGTGTGTTTTGTGTGTGTGTTTTGTGTGTTGGAGAGTCAGTGTAGAATATAAGTGTGTGGTTAGAGACCAGTGAGTGTACATTGAGTCTGTTCAAGAGAGTCAGTGCCAAACATATGAATAACTATTTAATAAAATAAGGGGGTCAATGCAAATAGTCCAGGTAACCATTGTAGTCTTATGGCTCGGGGACAGAAGCTGTTCAGGAGCCTGTTGGTGTCAGACTTGATAAGCAAGTCTTGACACCAAGCAGAGAGAACGGTCTATGGCTTGGTTGGAGTCTTTAATTATTTTCCAGGCCTTCCTTTCACACAGCCTGATAAAGAGAGGTCCTGGATGGCAGGGAGCTGGGCCCCAGTGATGTACTGGGCTGTCTGCACCACCCTCTGTAGCACCATGCGATCCAGGGTGGTGCTATTAACATACCTAGCATTGATGCAGTGTAACTCTTACTTAGAAAGCGTGCGGGCTGATGCCAGAAGAGAAAGACTTGTATTATGCTTTCAAGGTGTGTGGAAATGCTTGTGAAGCACTCTTATTTTGAAGGAAAGACTCTTACTTTGAAGGTGTGTGGGGCGATTCCAGCAGTTGTCAACTTATTCTTTCCCAGGTTGATGGACTCCAGGTTGGGGATGCCGTTGAACGCCCCCACTGGGATGGTTGTGATGGAGTTACCTGGTGGTTCAGCACAAACATTCATATGAAATCCCTTCACATTATTATCCTCAATGCTTAGATCGTCTAGATCAGGGTTGTCCAACCCTCTAACTGGAGATCTACAGTCCTGTGGGTTTTCAGTCCAACCCTCTAACTGGAGATCTACAGTCCTGCGGGTTTTCACTCCAACCCTCTCCCTGGAGATCTACAGTCCTGTGGGTTTTCAGTCCAACCCTCTAACTGGAGATCTACAGTCCTGTGGGTTTTCAGTCCAACCCTCTCCCTGGAGATCTGACAGTCCTGTGGGTTTTCAGTCCAACCCTCTCCCTGGAGATCTACAGTCCTGTGGGTTTTCAGTCCAACCAGTCCTGTGGGTTTTCTAACTGGGAGATCTACAGTCCTGTGGGTTTTCAGTCCAACCCTCTAACTGGAGATCTACAGTCCTGTGGGTTTTCAGTCCAACCCTCTAACTGGAGATCTACAGTCCTGTGGGTTTTCAGTCCAACCCTCTCCCTGGAGATCTACAGTCCTGTGGGTTTTCAGTCCAACCCTCTAACTGGAGATCTACAGTCCTGTGGGTTTTCAGTCCAACCCTCTAACTGGAGATCTACAGTCCTGTGGGTTTTCAGTCCAACCCTCTCCCTGGAGATCTACAGTCCTGTGGGTTTTCAGTCCAACCCTCTAACTGGAGATCTACAGTCCTGTGGGTTTTCAGTCCAACCCTCTCCCTGGAGATCTACAGTCCTGTGGGTTTTCAGTCCAACCCTCTAACTGGAGATCTACAGTCCTGTGGGTTTTTAGTCCAACCCTCTCCCTGGAGATATACAGTCCTGTGGGTTCTCAGTCCAATCCCAATTTAACACTGATTATACTAACTAGCTGCTCAACAAGACCTTAAATAGCAACTGCCCCTCAAAAAAACACAACTAAATCCTTTTGAAAATGGTCAGAAACATTTATTCTAGTTTCAAAATTGACTACAAAGTGAAAATAGGAGTCAGTCTGGTCAAAAACTGAGTTTGGATTCTCAGTGTGTCACAATGAGTAAATTAAGGTTGGGTTTAGATTACAATGACACTATATACATACAAAAGTATGTGGACACCCCTTAAAATTAGTGGATTCAGCTATTTCAGCCACACCCGTTGCTGACAGGTGTATAAAATTGAGCACACAGCTGTGCAATCTCCATATGCAAGATGACGCCGACAGAGATGGTCGCCTCGCTTCGAGTCCTTAGGAAACTATGTATTTAGTTTTTAATGGATTATTTCTCACATTGTTACCCCAGAAAATATTAAGTCTTATTACATACATTCAACTATTGGATATAAGAGCAACGTCAACTTACCAACATTACCACCAGGAATACAACTTTCCCGAATCAGATCCTCTGTTCAGACCACCACCCAGGACAATGGATCGGATCATCTGTTCAGACCACCACCCAGGACAATGGATCTAATCCCTGTATCCGACCCAAAACAACAGAGCCGCAGAAGGGGCAGACAGAGCGGCCTCCTGGTCAGGCTCCGTAGACGTGCACATCGCCCACCGCTCCCGAGAATACTACTCGCCAATGTCCAGCCTCTTGACATCAAGGTAGACGAAATTCGAGCAAGGGTTTCCTTCCAGACATCAGAGACTGTAACATTCTCTTTTTCATGGAAACATGTCTCACTCGGGATGTGTTGTCGGAGTCGGTTCAGCCACTAGGCTTCTCCATGCATTGTGCCGACAGAGATAAACACCTCTCTGGGAAGAGGAAGGGCAGGGGTGTATGCTTCATGAATAAAGACTCATAGTCTAATCATAACGTACAGGAACTCAAGTCCTTCTGCGCACCCAACCTAGAATTCCTTACAATCAAATGCCGGCCATTTGACCTACAAAGAGAATTCTCGTCAGTTATATTCACTGCTGTGTACATTCCCCCTCAAGCAGACACCAAGACGGCCCTCAAGGAACTTCACTGGATTCTATGTAAACTGGAAACCATATATCCTGAGGCTGCATTTATTGTAGCTGGGGATTTTAACAAAGCAAATTTGAGAACAAGGCTACCTAAATTCTATCAGCATATTGATTACACTACGCGCGGGGGTAATACACTCGACCACTGCTACTCTTACCTCCGCAATGCATACAAATCCCTCCTCCCTTCGGCAAATCTGACCATGACGCCATCTTGCGCCTACTGTCCTATAGGCATAAACTCAAACAGGATGTACCAGTGAAGGGAATCATTGAACGCTGGTCTGACCAATCGGATGCCACGCTTCAAGATTGTTTTGATCATGCGGAATGGAATATGTTCCCGGTCAGCTTCTGAGAATGACATTGATCTATACGCTGACTCTGTGAGTTTATAAAGTGCATTAGAGATGTTTTACCCACTGTGACTTAAAACCTACCCTAACCAGAAACTGTGGATGGATGGTGTCATTCGAAAACTGGCGCGAACCACAGCATTTAACCATGGCAAGAGGTCTGGGAATATGGCTGAATATAAACAGTGTAGTTATTCCCTCCGCAAGGCAATCAAACGGGCAAAATGCCGGTACAGGGACAAAGTGGAATTGCAATCAACAGCTCAGACATGAGACGTATGTGGCAGGGACTACAGGAAATCATGGACCACAAAAAGAAAACCAGCCACGTCAGGGACACCGATGTCTTGCTTCCAGACAAACTAAACACCTTCTTTGCCCGCTGTGAGGATTTTACAGTGCCACTGTCGCGGCCTGTTAACAATGACCATGCCCACCCCTCTCCTTCTCTGTGGCCGACCTGAGTAAAACACTTAAACGTGTTAACCCTTGCAAGGCTGCCAGCCCAGACGGCATCCTCCATGTCCTCAGGACATGCGCAGACCAGTGCCTGGTGTGTTTAACATATTCAGTCACTCTATATCCCAGTCTGTTGTCCCAACATGCTTCAAGATGGCCATCATTGTTCTTGCACCCAAGAAGGTAAAGATAACTGAACTAAATGACTACCGCCCCATAGCACTCACTTGTGTCATCATGAAGTGCTCTGAGAGACTAGTCAAGGATCATATCACCTCCACCTTACCTGCCACCCTAGACCCACTTCAGTTTGCATACTGCCCAAACAAGTCCACAGACGAATGGCCATCACACTGCACACTGCTCTATCCCATCTGGACAAGAGGAATACCTATGTAAGAATGCTGTTCATTGACTACAGCTCAGCATTCAAAACCATAGTACCCTCCAAGCTCATCATTAAGCTGGAGGCCCTGGGTCTCAACCCGGCGCTGTGCAATTGGGTCCTGTTGGGTCCCCCATATGTGGTGAAGGTAGGAAACACCATCTCCACTTCGCTGACCCTCAACACTGGGGCCCCACAAGGGTTCGTTCTGAGCCCTCTCCTGTACTCCTTGTTCACCCATGACTGCGTGGCCACGCACACCTCCAACTCAATCATCAAGTTTGCAGACGACACTACAGTAGTGGGCTTGATCACCAACAACGACGAGACAGCCTACAGGGAGGGCACTCGGAGTGTGCGGTCAGGAAAACAACCTCTCACTCAACGTCAACAAAACAAAGGAGATGATCGTAGACTTCAGGAAACCGCAGAGGGCGCACCCCCTATCCACATCGAAGGGACAACGGTGGAGAAGATGGAAAGTTAAGTTCCTCAGAGTACACATCACAGACATACTGAAATGGTCCTCCCACACAGACAGTGAAATGGTCCTTCCACACAGACAGTGAAATGGTCCTTCCACACAGACAGTGAAATGGTCCTCCCACAGACAGTGAAATGGTCCTCCCACAGACAGTGAAATGGTCCTCCCACAGACAGTGAAATGGTCCTCCCACAGACAGCATCGTGAAGAAGGCATCACAGCGCCTCTTCAACCTCAGGAGGCTGAAGAAATGTGTCTTGTCAACTCAAAACCCTGACACACCTTTACAGAAGCACAATCAAGAGCATCCTGTCGGGCTGTATTACAGCCTGGTATGGCAACTGCACAGCCCTCAACTGCAAGGCTCTCCAGAGGGTGGTGTAGTCTGCACAACACATCACCGGGGGCAAACTACCTGCCCTCCAGGACACCTACAGCACCTGATGTCACAGGAAGACCAAAAAGATCATCAAGGGCAACAACCACCCGATGTCACAGGAAGACCAAAAAGATCATCAAGGACAACACCCACCCGATGTCACAGGAAGGCCAAAAAGATCATCAAGGACAACACCCACCCGAGCCACTGCCTGTTCACGCCATTACCATCCAGAAGGCCATAATAAATGGATCACTAGTCACTAGGCAGTTGCAAAGAAAAAGCCATATCTCAGACTGGCCAATTAAAATAAAAGACTCTCATAGCGTGCCTTTATTGCATAATTATGCAAAGCCTCCAAAACTGCAGCATGGAAAAATGTCTATCCTCAGGTTTATATTCCCCTCTCAGTTTTTACACCTGTTAACTTTAGTCCCTGTGGCCATATTAGGTATTACCAAACACACTACTCCCTTCTCAATAAAGGGATTGTTTTAGTTGTTGTGTTTAGAGTGGTTGTATGTAATTCCTATCTGGCTACAGAGACTAAATAGAAGTTGATGACCTGTAATCTCTGTATTGGTCTATGCCTGTAACAATGTTCAGGGAAGGGTAACATACATAGACTCACCCTCCAGACTTAGGGACTTGAGCTCAGGGATGTTGAGAGGAGGGAAGTTGGTCAGTTTAGCGTTCTCACACGTCACAGTGACATCAGAGATATCACAACCTAGCGGGAGGGTGATCCCAGGTCTATGTACCACCACCTCTTTTCCATCCTCCTCTTCTCTGTCAGTGGGCTTGGCTAGGGGAGGAGGATGGAGGTCCTCTTCGGTCGTCTCATCTGGAAACATTTGGAAAACATCTCCTCTCAGCAGCCACTCCATCTCCTCCTCTTCATCCTCCTCTTCTTCTTCTTCCTCTTCCAGCTCTGCTAGTTCCCTCAATTTCTCCTTTAGCTCCTCCTCATGTCTTCTCCTCTCCTCCTCCAGCTTCCTCTCCCGCTCCTTCATGGCCACCTCCTCCTTTAGTCTCCTTGCCTCTTCCTGCCTCCTCTCTTCCTTCTCCATTTGCAGCCTCTCCTCATCCTGCCTCCTCTTCTCCTCCTGCCGCCTCCTCCTCTTCTCCTCCTGCCTCTTCTCCTCCTCCTGCCTCCTCTTCTCCTCCTGCCTCTTCTCCTCCTCCTGCCTCCTCTTCTCCTCCTGCCTCCGCCGCTGTCTCTCTCTCTTTTCCTTCTCGAGGAGGCGCTGCTCCTCCTCTCTATTCAGGAGCTCAATCTCGGCCTTGGTGCGGGTCACCACGGGGTCAAGGATTGGGTCAAGGTCAGGGATCACAGAGTCAGGGTCGTTGGCTACTGGGGAATCGCCAGAGAAGTCAAGGACATCACCACGGGAAGCTGGTCCAGCCAATCAGAACCACAGAATGTTAGAGAGGAGGACGGAGAAGGGAGGAAGGGGAAAGAGGGAAGCAGAAATGGCCCAGTGAGAATTCATGTCTCCATCAATTATAATTTAAAAAGGTATGAACTGCTATTCCAGATGAGTTCTTATGTATAAACTGAGCAGTTTAATAAGAGTCTGGAAGCAGCAGTTGTGATGTGTGTAGCATGAATGTGTGTGTGTGTGTGTGTGTGTAGCATGAATGTGTGTGTGTGTGTGTGTGTGTGTGTGTGTGTGTGTGTGTGTGTGTGTGTGTGTGTGTGTGTGTGTGTAGCATGAATGTGTGTGTGTGTGTGTGTGAATGTGCATGAATGTGTGTGTGTGTGTGCAGCATGAATGTGTGTGTGTGTGTGTGTAGCATGAATGTGTGTGTGTATCTGTCTATGCTTGTGTACTAAGGTGCAGAGAGTCAGTGCAGATGTCGAGTTGAAGCGTTCAGCAGTCTGATGGCTGCTGAAAACAGTCTGAATAATACTGTGAAAATTATGTTAATGCCCTTTTAGTGTAAAAGCTGCCTGAAACTTCAGCCTGTTTTGGTGGGATGGAGTTTTGGCCTGCCTGGTTAAATCACTAGGTGGTAAATTAGTTCATAAATGCATAAGAAAGAGAGTTCCAAACCTCTGGTAATAACAGCTAGTTCCAGACCTCTGGTAATAACAGCTAGTTCCAAACCTCTGGTAATAACAGCTAGTTCCAAACCTCTGGTAATAACAGCTAGTTCCAAACCTCTGGTAATAACAGCTAGTTCCAAACCTCTGGTAATAACAGCTAGTTCCAAACCTCTGGTAATAACAGCTAGTTCCAAACCTCTGGTAATAACAGCTAGTTCCAAACCTCTGGTAATAACAGCTAGTTCCAAACCTCTGGTAATAACAGCTAGTTCCAAACCTCTGGTAATAACAGCTAGTTCCAAACCTCTGGTAATAACAGCTAGTTCCAAACCTCTGGTAATAACAGCTAGTTCCAAACCTCTGGTAATAACAGCTAGTTCCAAACCTCTGGTAATAACAGCTAGTTCCAAACCTCTGGTAATAACAGCTAGTTCCAAACCTCTGGTTCCAAACCTAACAGCTAGTTCCAAACCTCTGGTAATAACAGCTAGTTCCAAACCTCTGGTAATAACAGCTAGTTCCAAACCTCTGGTAATAAAGCTAGTTCCAAACCTCTGGTAATAACAGCTAGTTCCAAACCTCTGGTAATAACAGCTAGTTCCAAACCTCTGGTAATAACAGCTAGTTCCAAACCTCTGGTAATAACAGCTAGTTCCAAACCTCTGGTAATAACAGTTCCAAACCTCTGGTAATAACAGCTAGTTCCAAACCTCTGGTAATAACAGCTAAAACCTCTGGTAATAACAGCTAGTTCCAAACCTCTGGTAATAACAGCTAGTTCCAAACCTCTGGTAATAACAGCTAGTTCCAAACCTCTGGTAATAACAGCTAGTTCCAAACCTCTGGTAATAACAGCTAGTTCCAAACCTCTGGTAATAACAGCTAGTTCCAAACCTCTGGTAATAACAGCTAGTTCCAAACCTCTGGTAATAACAGCTAGTTCCAAACCTCTGGTAATAACAGCTAGTTCCAAACCTCTGGTAATAACAGCTAGTTCCAAACCTCTGGTAATAACAGCTAGTTCCAAACCTCTGGTAATAACAGCTAGTTCCAAACCTCTGGTAATAACAGCTAGTTCCAAACCTCTGGTAATAACAGCTAGTTCCAAACCTCTGGTAATAACAGCTAGTTCCAAACTGCCTAGTTAAAAAATATGTTTTCAGTTTTCCCCAGCCCCACTCAGAAAATCGTAGCAAAATTATTGTTTGAGAAATTGTTCTTTGCGAAGAAGCAATTTTGATTTATTTTTTACTTTGTTTTAAATTTAAAAAGTCAAAAATATCACAGTAAGGTACTTAATTATTACCTAGAAATAATTGGATATTGAGATTTTAAAAAATAACTGTATTGGACCTTTAAGCTAAGTTAAGCTAGATAATGATACCCTTTAACACAACCACATCATTCAGACAAACACCTACCTGTGTCCATACAGACAGGACAGCACTCGCCAGAGGGGGTGTAGGGGAAGTGACACCGATGAGGAGGACATGTGACCTCGTCACACAGCACCTCCCCTCCGCTACACAGACAGGTAACACACGGCTTGGGGGACCAGACGGCCTGCTCAAACATGGTGATGCCCTGGTACACACACTGGCCCTTTTTACCTGCGGGAGAGATGGGGAAGGGCAGGTTTGTTAGGAGATGCTAGGTAACACATGGCTTGGGGGACCGGTGGCCTGATCAAACCATAGAAATGTATAGAGATCTCTACTTGGAAATAACATTTTGTTGCATGAACATTGCCATCAAAGATATTAATAACTAACCCAAGATAATTCATGTGTGTCGTTTCCAATGGGAGCAAATGAAGCATTGTGGGTAAAACAATCAAGTTAAGGCCTTCTCTGTGGAGTACACGTGTGCAGTTACTATAGTCGCTGTTGAACTCCTTGTAAACAATGCCATTTTTTGAAACTTTGGCAAAGGGTCAATTCTACAAAACTTTGTGCACTTTGTGTGTAACAGATCCTAGTTTTGGGAACAGAAAACTGTGAGAAAAATTGTCAGAATGTCGGCTCAATTCCATCTCGCTTCATACTCTCCCACGGCCGGCCACTGGGCTTCCTCTCCTCACCATATTTGGTGGGGAATGGAAAATCCAACCAGATGTTTCAGATTTATACATCCATTGAAACATCTGGCTCCTTGTTCTGTCTGTGTGGCCATTGAGGGCCACCATTTTAAAGTAGTTAGCTGGGTGGGGATTCCAATTGGTCCGGAGGCGTCAGCCAATGATCAGAGCATTGTCTTCTGTAAGTTATCATTTCATTGTAAGGTCTACCTAGTGGTCACAATAAATACATGACACAAGACCTGGTTCAATAAATCCTCAATGGAGCTGCCCATGCTGCTCACGCATGGCATAATGGCACAGATAAGTTGAGACCTCTTTCCTTCTCTACGACTCCAACATGCTGAGGCCTAGGCATACATATGCCCTTCTTATCTGGGGGAGGGAAAGACACAGAAGGGGGAAAAGTGAGAGACAAAGAGAGGAGAGAGAAACATGTCGATGCTCTGGTACACACGTTGTCCCTTAGTTCTGGAGGCAGAGACGGGGCAGAGGGGCTGATACCTGGAGGGGCAGAGGGGCTGATACCTGGAGGGGCAGAGGGGCTGATACCTGGAGGGAGAGACGGGGCAGAGGGGCTGATACCTGGAGGGGCAGAGGGGCTGATACCTGGAGGGGCAGAGGGGCTGATACCTGGAGGTAGAGACGGGGCAGAGGGGCTGATACCTGGAGGGAGAGACGGGGCAGAGGGGCTGATACCTGGAGGCAGAGACGGGGCAGAGGGGCTGATACCTGGAGGCAGAGACGGGGCAGAGGGGCTGATACCTGGAGGGAGAGACGGGCAGAGGGGCTGATACCTGGAGGGGCAGAGGGGCTGATACCTGGAGGGAGAGACGGGGCAGAGGGGCTGATACCTGGAGGGAGAGACGGGGCAGAGGGGCTGATACCTGGAGGGGCAGAGGGGCTGATACCTGGAGGGAGAGACGGGGCAGAGGGGTTGATACCTGGAGGGGCAGAGGCTGATACCTGGAGGGGCAGAGGGGCTGATACCTGGAGGGAGAGACGGGGCAGAGGGGCTGATACCTGGAGGGGCAGAGGGGCTGATACCTGGAGGGAGAGACGGGGCAGAGGGGCTGATACCTGGAGGGGCAGAGGGGCTGATACCTGGAGGCAGAGACGGGGCAGAGGGGTTGATACCTGGAGGGGCAGAGGGGCTGATACCTGGAGGGGCAGAGGGGCTGATACCTGGAGGGGCAGAGGGGCTGATACCTGGAGGGAGAGACGGGGCAGAGGGGCTGATACCTGGAGGGAGAGACGGGGCAGAGGGGCTGATACCTGGAGGGGCAGAGGGGCTGATACCTGGAGGGGCAGAGGGGCTGATACCTGGAGGGGCAGAGGGGCTGATACCTGGAGGGAGAGACGGGGCAGAGGGGTTGATACCTGGAGGGGCAGAGGGGCTGATACCTGGAGGGGCAGAGGGGTTGATACCTGGAGGGGCAGAGGGGCTGATACCTGGAGGGGCAGAGGGGCTGATACCTGGAGGGGCAGAGGGGCTGATACCTGGAGGGAGAGACGGGGCAGAGGGGCTGATACCTGGAGGGAGAGACGGGGCAGAGGGGTTGATACCTGGAGGGGCAGAGGGGCTGATACCTGGAGGGGCAGAGGGGTTGATACCTGGAGGGGCAGAGGGGCTGATACCTGGAGGGGCAGAGGGGCTGATACCTGGAGGGGCAGAGGGGCTGATACCTGGAGGGAGAGACGGGGCAGAGGGGCTGATACCTGGAGGGAGAGACGGGGCAGAGGGGCTGATACCTGGAGGGAGAGACGGGGCAGAGGGGCTGATACCTGGAGGGAGAGACGGGGCAGAGGGGCTGATACCTGGAGGGGCAGAGGGGCTGATACCTGGAGGGAGAGACGGGGCAGAGGGGCTGATACCTGGAGGGGCAGAGGGGCTGATACCTGGAGGGAGAGACGGGGCAGAGGGGTTGATACCTGGAGGGGCAGAGGGGCTGATACCTGGAGGGAGAGACGGGGCAGAGGGGCTGATACCTGGAGGGAGAGACGGGGCAGAGGGGCTGATACCTGGAGGGGCAGAGGGGCTGATACCTGGAGGCAGAGACGGGGCAGAGGGGCTGATACCTGGAGGGAGAGACGGGGCAGAGGGGCTGATACCTGGAGGGAGAGACGGGGCAGAGGGGCTGATACCTGGAGGGGCAGAGGGGCTGATACCTGGAGGCAGAGACGGGGCAGAGGGGCTGATACCTGGAGGGAGAGACGGGCAGAGGGGCTGATACCTGGAGGGGCAGAGGGGCTGATACCTGGAGGGAGAGACGGGGCAGAGGGCTGATACCTGGAGGGAGAGACGGGGCAGAGGGGCTGATACCTGGAGGGGCAGAGGGGCTGATACCTGGAGGGAGAGACGGGGCAGAGGGGTTGATACCTGGAGGGGCAGAGGGGTTGATACCTGGAGGGGCAGAGGGGCTGATACCTGGAGGGAGAGACGGGGCAGAGGGGCTGATACCTGGAGGGGCAGAGGGGCTGATACCTGGAGGGAGAGACGGGGCAGAGGGGCTGATACCTGGAGGGGCAGAGGGGCTGATACCTGGAGGCAGAGACGGGGCAGAGGGGTTGATACCTGGAGGGGCAGAGGGGCTGATACCTGGAGGGGCAGAGGGGCTGATACCTGGAGGGGCAGAGGGGCTGATACCTGGAGGGAGAGACGGGGCAGAGGGGCTGATACCTGGAGGGAGAGACGGGGCAGAGGGGCTGATACCTGGAGGGGCAGAGGGGCTGATACCTGGAGGGGCAGAGGGGCTGATACCTGGAGGGGCAGAGGGGCTGATACCTGGAGGGAGAGACGGGGCAGAGGGGTTGATACCTGGAGGGGCAGAGGGGCTGATACCTGGAGGGGCAGAGGGGTTGATACCTGGAGGGGCAGAGGGGCTGATACCTGGAGGGGCAGAGGGGCTGATACCTGGAGGGGCAGAGGGGCTGATACCTGGAGGGAGAGACGGGGCAGAGGGGCTGATACCTGGAGGGAGAGACGGGGCAGAGGGGTTGATACCTGGAGGGGCAGAGGGGCTGATACCTGGAGGGGCAGAGGGGTTGATACCTGGAGGGGCAGAGGGGCTGATACCTGGAGGGGCAGAGGGGCTGATACCTGGAGGGGCAGAGGGGCTGATACCTGGAGGGAGAGACGGGGCAGAGGGGCTGATACCTGGAGGGAGAGACGGGGCAGAGGGGCTGATACCTGGAGGGAGAGACGGGGCAGAGGGGCTGATACCTGGAGGGAGAGACGGGGCAGAGGGGCTGATACCTGGAGGGGCAGAGGGGCTGATACCTGGAGGGAGAGACGGGGCAGAGGGGCTGATACCTGGAGGGGCAGAGGGGCTGATACCTGGAGGGAGAGACGGGGCAGAGGGGTTGATACCTGGAGGGGCAGAGGGGCTGATACCTGGAGGGAGAGACGGGGCAGAGGGGCTGATACCTGGAGGGAGAGACGGGGCAGAGGGGCTGATACCTGGAGGGGCAGAGGGGCTGATACCTGGAGGGAGAGATGGGGCAGAGGGGTTGATACCTGGAAGGGCAGAGGGGCTGATACATGGAGGGGCAGAGGGGCTGATACCTGGAGGGGCAGAGGGGCTGATACCTGGAGGGAGAGACGGGGCAGAGGGGTTGATACCTGGAGGGGCAGAGGGGCTGATACCTGGAGGGGCAGAGGGGTTGATACCTGGAGGGGCAGAGGGGCTGATACCTGGAGGGGCAGAGGGGCTGATACCTGGAGGGAGAGACGGGGCAGAGGGGTTGATACCTGGAGGGGCAGAGGGGCTGATACCTGGAGGGAGAGACGGGGCAGAGGGGTTGATACCTGGAGGGGCAGAGGGGCTGATACCTGGAGGGGCAGAGGGGCTGATACCTGGAGGGAGAGACGGGGCAGAGGGGTTGATACCTGGAGGGGCAGAGGGGCTGATACCTGGAGGGGCAGAGGGGCTGATACCTGGAGGGAGAGACGAGGCAGAGGGGCTGATACCTGGAGGGAGAGACGGGGCAGAGGGGTTGATACCTGGAGGGGCAGAGGGGCTGATACCTGGAGGGGGAGACGGGGCAGAGGGGTTGATACCTGGAGGGGCAGAGGGGCTGAAACCTGGAGGGAGAGACGGGGCAGAGGGGCTGATACCTGGAGGGAGAGACGGGGCAGAGGGGCTGATACCTGGAGGGGCAGAGGGGCTGATACCTGGAGGGGCAGAGGGGCTGATACCTGGAGGGAGAGATGGGGCAGAGGGCTGATACCTGGAGGGAGAGACGGGGCAGAGGGGCTGATACCTGGAGGGGCAGAGGGGCTGATACCTGGAGGGGCAGAGGGGCTGATACCTGGAGGGAGAGATGGGGCTAATACCTGGAGGGAGAGACGGGGCAGAGGGGCTGATACCTGGAGGGAGAGACGGGGCAGAGGGGCTGATACCTGGAGGGGCAGAGGGGCTGATACCTGGAGGGGCAGAGGGGCTGATACCTGGAGGGAGAGATGGGGCTGATACCTGGAGGGAGAGACGGGGCAGAGGGGCTGATACCTGGAGGGGCAGAGGGGTTGATACCTGGAGGGGCAGAGGGGCTGATACCTGGAGGGAGAGACGGGGCAGAGGGGCTGATACCTGGAGGGAGAGACGGGGCAGAGGGGCTGATACCTGGAGGGGCAGAGGGGCTGATACCTGGAGGGGCAGAGGGGCTGATACCTGAGGGGCAGAGGGGCTGATACCTGGAGGGAGAGACGGGGCAGAGGGGCTGATACCTGGAGGGGCAGAGGGGTTGATTACCTGGAGGGAGAGATGGGGCAGAGGGGCTGATACCTGGAGGGAGAGACGGGGCAGAGGGGCTGATACCTGGAGGGGCAGAGGGGCTGATACCTGGAGGGGCAGAGGGGCCGATACCTGGAGGAAGAGACGGGGCAGAGGGGCCGATACCTGGAGGGAGAGACGGGGCAGAGGGGTTGATACCTGGAGGGGCAGAGGGGCTGATACCTGGAGGGGCAGAGGGGCTGATACCTGGAGGGGCAGAGGGGCTGATACCTGGAGGGGCAGAGGGGTTGATACCTGGAGGGGCAGAGGGGCTGATACCTGGAGGGGCAGAGGGGTTGATACCTGGAGGGGCAGAGGGGCTGATACCTGGAGGGGCAGAGGGGTTGATACCTGGAGGGGCAGAGGGGCTGATACCTGGAGGGGCAGAGGGGTTGATACCTAGAAGGGGAGACAGTTTGAGGGGCTGATACCTGGATGTTAAATGTTAAAGATATTTCACAGCAGTTTAGATGGTATAATGATTCTCTACACCGAGTTCATGCTTTGTCAACTTAAATTAGGTGAACTCTTCAAATTTTTGCAAACAGGAAACGGCAGAGCTATTTCTGCATTTTCCAACCTTGAACTATTAAAAATGTCAACTTCAATGTCTTATGGACGTCCCAAGGATCCCAGATAGTACGGTCCGTAGTTTCAGCATGGTCAGTAATCAGGAAAAACTGATGGACTTATTTTGTGTACTAAATTTTCATTATTCTTGGAATTTGATTCTGTTCTTATTTTAAACTCTAAAACTGAGACTTCACTACCATCTCAGGACTCCCGGCATAACCTTGTCCTCGGGCTAACTGAGCACAGCACCAGCTTGTGATACTCCTCCATGTGACCAGTTTGGAGAGGAAGTGTTGGCTGTGTCAGGTTCCTCCAGGTATGACCGTGTCATGTTATCAGAGAGTGATGGTGGTAGAAGTGGAGCTCCAACAGCAGCTAACTATTACCGTCTAGGAAGTCCAGACTTTCTGGGAGAAATAGACAGATGTTATAAATATTATAAAAAAGTCACCTTGTTCTGGAGAGATTTACACGCCATCATAACGTCACTCCAGGGTAAGCCACACTAAACACAGCCCTTATGTGAAGTGTTTCTACAATCCCCTGTGGGAAAAACGATTGGAACCATTTCCCTGTTTGACAGCTAGATTTTATGGGTATGATTCTATAGGCCTAACATATTACCTCTTTGAAGGAGCTTTCTGTAAAAAATGTATATATTTATGTTTCTTAACCTTTATTTAACTAGGCAAGTCAGTTAAGAACAAATTCTTATTTACAATGGCGTCTACCCCGGCCAAACCCGGACGACGCTGGGCCAATTGTGTGTCACCCTATAAGACTCCCAATCACGGCCGCATGTGATAGAGCCTGGACTCAAACCAGGGATTGTAGTGACACCTCTTGCACTGAGATGCAGTACCTTAGACTGCTGTGCCACTCAGGAGCCAGTCGAGTGGACCGCCACGTTGGCAGTCGAGTGGACCGCCACATTGGCAGTCGAATGGACCGCCACATTGGCAGTCGACTGGACCGCCTCGTTGGTAGTCGAGTGGACCGCCACGTTGGCAGTCGAGTGGACCGCCGCGTTGGCAGTCGAGTGAACCGCCACATTGGCAGTCAAGTGGACCGCCACGTTGGCAGTCGAGTGGACCGCCCGTTGGCAGTCGAGTGGACCGCCTCGTTGGTAGTCGAGTGGACCGCCACGTTGGCAGTCGAGTGGACCGCCGCGTTGGCAGTCGAGTGGACCGCCGCGTTGGCAGTCGAATGGACCGCCACATTGGCAGTCGACTGGACCGCCTCGTTGGTAGTCGAGTGGATCGCCACGTTGAGTCCTGGACTTGGCAGTCGAGTGGACCGCCGCGTTGGCAGTCGAGTGAACCGCCACGGTGGTAGTTGAATGGTGATCCTCTGTCGGTGCCCTTGACACCTCCATAGCAGAACCAAATTACCTGGAGGGGTTTTCCCCAATAGAACACAGGAGGGGTTCCCCAATAGAACACAGGGGGTTTTCCCCAATAGAAGACAGGGGGTTTTCCCCAATAGAACACAGGGGGTTTTCCCCAATAGAACACAGGGGGTTTTTCCCAATAGAACACAGGGGGTTTTCCCCAATAGAACACAGGGGTTTTCCCCAATAGAACACAGGGGTTTTCCCCAATAGAACACAGGGGTTTTCCCAAATAGAACACAGGGGGTTTCCCAATAGAACACAGGGGTTTTCCCCAATAGAACACAGGGGTTTTCCCCAATAGAACACAGGGGTTTTCCCCAATAGAACACAGGGGTTTTCCCCAATAGAACACAGGGGTTTTCCTCAATAGAACACAGGGGGTTTTCCCCAATAGAACACAGGAGGGGTTCCCCAATAGAACACAGGGGGTTTCCCCAATAGAACACAGGGGTTTTTCCCCAATAGAACATAGGGGGTATTCCCAAATAGAACACAGGGGGTTTCCTCAATAGAACACAGGGGATTTACCCCAATAGAACACAGGGGGTTTTCCCCAATAGAACACAGGGGGTTTTCCCCAATAGAACATAATAATGTTTACATGGACACATCTGAAAACAGGCTACCCGATGGCACTCTGAGAAACGCAGATAATCGCCAATCAAAATAAACATTTCATCCAGCAAGCATGTTATTTTTGGCAAGTATATTTATTCGGAGTTCAGACATACTACGTAAAGGTACAGTGTGTGAAAAGTACTTCTACTAAACTACATTGTTGTCCCGAACTCACTTCACTTGCGCTAAAGAGGGAGGCTAGCTTGGATGATGCTAGCACAGATCAAGTACCCAGCTGGAATGCTGATTAAAGTCTTCACATGTCCATTTGAAAAATTACTCAGAAAACCATGTGTTTTAATCGGCGTATTCTGACTTCAAATTTTGACCTGACGCCGATTAAGATACTGTCACGTTCTGACCTTTATTCATTTGTCTTGTCTTTATTTAGTTTGGTCAGGGCATGAGTTGGGGTGGGCAGTCTGTTAGTTTTTCTATATTGTCTATTTCTGTGTTTGGCCTGATATGGTTCTCAATCAGAGGCAACTGTCTATCGTTGTCCCTGATTGAGAACCATATTTAGGTAGCCTGTTTTCCTTTGTGTTTTGTGGGTGGTTATTTTCAGTCTTTGTGTGTCTGCACCAGACAGAACTGTTTCGGTTGTCACTTTGTAGTTTTGTATTTTTGAAGTGTTCAGTTGTTTATTAAAAAGATGGACACTAACCACGCTGTGCTTTGGTCCTCTCCTTCTTCCACCCAAGACAGCCATTACAGAACCACCCACCAAGAAAGGACCAAGCAGCGTGGTAACAGGCAGCAGCAGCAGGAGAGAAGCAAGGATACATGGAGAGATGGACTTGGGAGGAGATTCTGGACGGCAAAGGACCCTGGACTCAGCCAGGGGAATATCGCCGTCCCAAAGCAGAGCTGGAGGCAACGAAAGCAGAGAGGCGCTGGTATGAGGAGGCAACATGGCAGCGCGGCTGGAAGCCCAAGAGGCAGCCCCAAAAATTACTTCCCGTGCTTACCGGAGCGAGAGGGACCAGGCAGGCACCGTGTTATGCGGTGGAGCGCACAGTGTCCCCGGTGCGCATGCATAGCCCGGTGCAGTACATTCCAGCTCCTCATATCGGCCGGGCTAGAGTGGGCATCGAGCCAGGTGCCATGAAGCCGGCTCTACGCATCTGGTCTCCAGTGCGTCTCCTTGGGCCGGCGTACATGGCACCAGCCTTACGCATGGTGTCCCCGGTTCGCCAGCACAGCCCAGTGCGGGCTATTCCACCTCGCCGCACTGACCTGGCTACGGGGAGCATTCAACCAGGTAAGGTTGGGCAGGCTCGGTGCTCAAGAGCTCCAGTGCGCCTGCACGGTCCGGTCTATCCGGTGGCAGCCCCCCGCACCAGGCTGTCTCTCCATCTTCTCGCTACAGGTGCTCCCGCCTGTCCAGCGCCGCCAGAGCCTTCCTCCTGCCCAGTGCCGTCAGAGTCTCCCGTCTGTACTGAGCCGCCAGAGCCTCCCGTCTGTCCTGAGCCGCCAGAGCCTCCCGTCTGTCCTGAGCCGCCAGAGCCTCCCGTCTGTCCTGAGCCGCCAGAGCCTCCCGTCTGTCCTGAGCCGCCAGAGCCTCCCGTCTGTCCTGAGCCGCCAGTCTGTCCTGAGCCGCCAGAGCCGCCTGAGCCAGCCAGCCAGGAGCTGCCAGAGCCGCCAGCCAGCCAGGAGCTGCCAGAGCCAGGAGCAGCCAGCCAGGAGCTGCCAGAGCCGTCAGCCAGCCAGGAGCTGCCAGAGCCGTCATTCACCGCCAGGCGCCACCAGGAATCTGTCGGGAGCCCTTCACACCTCAGCCAGCCATCTGTCGGTGCCCTTCACACCTCCG
Organism: Oncorhynchus tshawytscha; assembly: GCF_018296145.1. NCBI lineage: Eukaryota > Metazoa > Chordata > Actinopteri > Salmoniformes > Salmonidae > Oncorhynchus > Oncorhynchus tshawytscha. Next base: position 1,202,747 of record NC_056430.1, on the reverse strand, counting down.
TCAATCTGTCGGTGCCCTTCACACCTCCGTCAATCTGTCGTGCCTTCACACCTCCGTCAATCTGTCGGTGCCCTTCACACCTCCGTCAATCTGTCGGTGCCCTTCACACCTCCGTCAATCTGTCGCCCTTCACACCTGCCCTTCACACCTCCGTCAATCTGTCGGTGCCCTTCACACCTCCGTCAATCTGTCGGTGCCCTTCACACCTCCGTCAATCTGTCGGTGCCTTGACACCTCCATCAATCTGTCGGTGCCCTTCACACCTCCGTCAATCTGTCGGTGCCCTTCACACCTCCGTCAATCTGTCGGTGCCTTGACACCTCCATCAATCTGTCGGTGCCCTTCACACCTCCGTCAATCTGTCGGTGCCCTTCACACCTCCGTCAATCTGTCGGTGCCCTTCACACCTCCGTCAATCTGTCGGTGCCCTTGACACCTCCATCAATCTGTCGGTGCCCTTCACACCTCCGTCAATCTGTCGGTGCCCTTCACACCTCCGTCAATCTGTCGGTGCCCTTCACACCTCCGTCAATCTGTCGGTGCCCTTCACACCTCCATCAATCTGTCGGTGCCCTTCACACCTCCGTCAATCTGTCGGTGCCCTTGTTAGATTCATTTATGCAGCACCCTGTAACCACTGACTAAGGTCTACTCATGTTAAATACAAGATCATGCTTTCAGTACATTACCTACTAGTCTAATACAGGACACTGGTCCCTGTTGAAGTAATCCGCTGCCTTTTTCAGTTCTACAACTGTACTAACACACCAAACCTAATCAAACTTGTTAAATGTTTGATTGTGTAGTAAATAAAAGGACTGTGAGTTTAACTCTTGGTGCGTAATATCAACAACCATCTAGTACGAGAGAGAAAATCAGGGAGAGAACAACCATCTAGTACGAGAGAGAGAGAAAATCAGGGAGAGAAGAACCATCTAGTATGAGAGAGAGAGAAAATCAGGGAGAGAACAACCATCTAGTACGAGAGAGAGAGAAAATCAGGGAGAGAAGAACCATCTAGTATGAGAGAGAGAGAAAATCAGGGAGAGAACAACCATCTAGTACGAGACAGAGAGAAAATCAGGGAGAGAGGCAGATGGAATGCAAATAGAGCGATTGAGAGAATTAAAGAGGGGGAGAGAGAGCCAGAGGGAAAGAGAGAGAGGGAGGGAGAGAGAGAGAGAGAGGGCCAAAGAGGGACAGAATTAAAGAGGGGGAGAGAGGGCCAGGGAGAGGAAGACAAAGAGGTGTGGTGGTGAACCAACCCGGGATGACATTGTAGTTAGACTGTCTCTCATCAACACTCTTGTATGACTCAATGAAAATAGACGCTCCATCGTCTCCTCCGGCGTTGGCTGGAAGGCTCCCCAGCCTCGTCAGACCCAGAGGGGTTTGAGATCGCTGGTTGTCCCTGTTCCCCCTGGCTCTCCCCTGCCCAGGCCCTCCTGCCTTCCTCCTCTTCCCCCATTCTAGGTCTCCTCGCTGGGGCTGGTTGAACTCCGGGCCCCCTGGTTCCCATGGCCCTCTCCTCCTCCTCCTCCCCTGGCCAGCCAGCACTCTCTGGTCCTGGGCCCCAGCTTCAGCTCCAGACACCTCCAAATACAGGTAGACCAGGAGCAATAGAGAGAAGAGAACCCAGCGCTCCATAGAGGCTCAGGAGAAAGTCAGGCTAGTCTGTAGAGTAGAGAGAGAGAGTAGAGTATTACTTTATTAAGCCCGACTTGGGAAATTGTTTTATCCCTGCATGCATTGTCAATGAATTACAATGACAAGAAAAACAAAAATAATAATAATCTTATGAAGACACAAAGGCACCATGGTATCCCTAAAGAATAGTCTGATTCCAGTGTTGTTTTCTATCCTACTCTGGGGAAAACAGGCAACAACACAACATCTTCCAATAGGAAGATCTCATAAAACAGTTCATCAATTACAGCTTCATGGCTGTGGGTAACACATCGGATCGAGGGGTTTAGATGCCGGTAAAGCTGATATAGAGAGCTGTGGGAGACTGCGTAACAAATGGCACCCTATTCCCTATATAGTCCTATACCCTCCATAGGAATCTGGTTAAAAGTAGTGCACTACATAGGGAATAATTTTCCATTTTTCCAAATTGTGCCGTTTCCACATGCTATACCTCCATAATAACAAGCCTCTCGTCTCTAGTCCCAGTCAGACAGACAGTAGAATACGTGGACAACTACAAATACCTGGGTGTCTGGTTAGACTGTAAACTCTCCTTCCAGACTCACATTAAGCATCTCCAATCCAAATTAAATCTAGAAATCGGCTTCCTATATCGCAACAAAGCCTCCTTCACTCATGCTGCCAAACATACACTCATAAAATGGACTATCCTACTGATCCTTGACTTAGTCTCCAGATTTATCTTGACCAGGTCACAGCTGTAAATGAAAACTTGTTCTGAACTGGCCTACTCAAAAATTGGATGCAGTCTGTCACAGTGCCATCCGTTTCATCACCTAAGCCCCATATACTACCCACCACTGTGACCTGCATGCTCTCGTGGGCTGGCCCTCACTTCATATTCATTGCCAAATCCACTGGCTCCAGTTTATCTAAGTCTTTACTAGGTAAAGCCCTGCCTTGGCTCACTGGTCACCATAGCAGCACCCACCCATAGCACACGATCCATCAGGTATATCTCACTGGTCACCATAGCAGCACCCACCTGTAGCACACGCTCCATCAGGTATATTTCACTGCAAAAATCACTGAAGGTGGTGTCTTATATCTCCTTCACTAACTTTAAGCATCAGCGGTCAGAGCAGCTTACCGATCACTGCACCTGTACATAGCCCATCTGTAAATAACCCATCCAACTACCTCATCCCCATATTATTATTTTTTGCTCCTTTGCACATTCATCTTCTGCACATCTATCACTCCAGTGTTTAATTGCTAAATTGTAATTACTTCACCACTATGGCCTATTTATTGCCTTACCTCCCTTATCTTACCTCATTTGCACACACTGTATATAGACTTTTCTATTGTACTATTGACTGTATGTTTGCTTATTCCATGTGTAACTCTGTGTTGTTGTTTGTGTCGAACTGCTTTACTTTATCTTGGCCAGGTCGCAGTTCTAAATGAGAACTTGTTCTCAACTAGCCTACCTGGTTAAATAAAGGTGTTCTCAACTAGCCTACCTGGTTAAATAAAGGTGTTCTCAACTAGCCTACCTGGTTAAATAAAGGTGTTCTCAACTAGCCTACCTGGTTAAATAAAGGTGTTCTCAACTAGCCTACCTGGTTAAATAAAGGTGTTCTCAACTAGCCTACCTGGTTAAATAAAGGTGTTCTCAACTAGCCTGCCTGGTTAAATAAAGGTGTTCTCAACTAGCCTACCTGGTTAAATAAAGGTGTTTTCAACTGGCCTACCTGGTTAAATAAAGGTGTTCTCAACTGGCCACCTGGTTAAATAAAGGTGTTCTCAACTGGCCTACCTGGTTAAATAAAGGTGTTCTCAACTAGCCTACCTGGTTAAATAAAGGTGTTCTCAACTAGCCTACCTGGTTAAATAAAGGTGTTCTCAACTAGCCTACCTGGTTAAATAAAGGTGTTCTCAACTAGCCTACCTGGTTAAATAAAGGTGTTCTCAACTAGCCTACCTGGTTAAATAAAGGTGTTCTCAACTAGCCTGCCTGGTTAAATAAAGGTGTTCTCAACTAGCCTACCTGGTTAAATAAAGGTGTTCTCAACTGGCCTACCTGGTTAAATAAAGGTGTTCTCAACTGGCCACCTGGTTAAATAAAGGTGTTCTCAACTGGCCTACCTGGTTAAATAAAGGTGTTCTCAACTAGCCTACCTGGTTAAATAAAGGTGTTCTCAACTAGCCTACCTGGTTAAATAAAGGTGTTCTCAACTAGCCTACCTTTTTAAATAAAGGTGTTCTCAACTAGCCTACCTGGTTAAATAAAGGTGTTCTCAACTAGCCTACCTGGTTAAATAAAGGTGTTCTCAACTAGCCTACCTGGTTAAATAAAGGTGTTCTCAACTAGCCTACCTGGTTAAATAAAGGTGTTCTCAACTAGCCTACCTGGTTAAATAAAGGTGTTCTCAACTAGCCTACCTGGTTAAATAAAGGTGTTCTCAACTAGCCTACCTGGTTAAATAAAGGTGTTCTCAACTAGCCTACTTGGTTAAATAAAGGTGAAATAAAATAAATAAAAATGAGGGAAAGCGCGTCATCAAAGCACGACGTGTGTTTGTTGTTGTTGAATGCTGAAACCTGAACTAAAGACCTCGGTTTAAAAGCTGACCGTGTTTTCCTATACTTTAATTTTATTTTGAATCCTGCGCCTCTGTTGGGCTAAATTGTTGTGAGCGCTACTGTCTGTCCCGGGATCCTGCCAGTTTCCGCATAGGGGGAGAGACGTGAAAGCCTGCCTGACTCACCGGTCTCAAATGGAGGTCGCTATTGAACGTTTCCAGCGCTGCAGGGAGCTGTGTTTACTTTGCTTTGTTCCGGGACAATGTGGGCCGCGCTGACTTTCAATGTAGCAACTACTTTCTTGCACAGGACTATGTGAGCAAAGTGGCTAATCTTAGCAAGCAAGTAGCAATCCTACACAAGCTACTGGGGAACCCACGCCTGCATACCTTTTCTTTTACCCCAGTAGCCGGATGCCGCTCTGGTCTGGTGGAAGTTTGGCCGGTGCTCAGCAGGGTTCCTTCCCCGAAGGAGTCTCTCCCTTCCCTGGCGAACTGTTCTCGACCCAACCAGCCATGGAGGTACGTCACTTGCCGTGGAAGTTGAAGAACGTGTCCTCTGGCAACGGGGGTCTCCATGGAGATGTTGAGCTCGGATCTGACACAGACCAGAAACAGCTTTGCTGCCCTGGATCCAGAGGTTCTGGCGCCTTCTTCCTTGGGGCTTCCCGTTCAAGGATCCGGAGGTACCTGCATCTTCATCCTCAGTCTCCCTCTCCGGTGGCTTCTACCTCGGGTTCAGATCCTCGGAGCTCCCACCCTCACCAGAACCGTGAGGCTGCCTGAGAGACCGGCCCATTCAACATCAACAGCTGTCATTAGGCAGCTCTATGGTGACAAACATCTCGGTTCCCAAGGCAAAACCTTGTGCTATTCAGGAGCACGAGTACATCACAAGGCTGATTCTGACTGTTCTACGACAGATGCCGGGAGCTGACGCTGTCGTGGTCCATGTGGGGTCAAACGACATCAGGAGCTCGGAACATTTGAAAATGGATTTTAAAATAACTGATTTTAGCATTAAAAGACTCCAAAAAATGGCCAATCAGGTCCAGTACCTTCGTTGGGCCGCAGATGTAAAAGATTCAGCAAACGGCTGGCGTTACACATCTGGCTAAAACACTACTGTAGCTCTGCTGGAGTCAATATTCTAGATAACTTTGACACCTTCTGGAAAGAGAAGATACTCCACAGGAATGACAGAGTCCATCCAAATCATCTCCTGGATATTTCAACGCTGCGTTGAAACAATGACTGTTCGATGATCCAAGAGGTCAGGTAATCCCTACCATTGTGACAATGAGTCGTCATAATGCTGCATCAAATGTACATGATCTTAGGGGCATTGGCAGACACAATGTAAATCATTTGTGTGCCCCTAAATGCACCGAATTCCTCTGTTTATCCTACAGCTATTGTAAGCAGTAATCATGAGCCTATGAACCAGAGTTACACTGTTAGCACTGAGGCGGTGTGCAATAGTAGGAAGACCACTTTATGCAGCTCACCCTGCACTATCAACTCCAATGTAAATAACATGAGTAAGTCTACCTCTGATAAGCTTCCCAGTAAAACATTAAAAACAATCAAGCAACCCAGAAAAGTGCTAAAAATATCCCATATTAACATATGTAACCTAAGAAACAAGCTCCATGAAGTCAATAACTTGCTTGTAACAGATGATATTCATATTCTGGCTATCTCTGAAACTCACTTAAATAACACCTTTGATGATACAGTGGTAGCAATACATGGTTATAACATCTACCAAAAAGACAGAACTGCCAGTGGGGGAGGTGTTGCTGTTTATATTCAGAACCACATTCCTGTAAAGCTTAGAGAGGATCTCATGTTAAATACTGTTGAAGTAATATGGCTACAGGTCCATCTGCCTCACCTAAAGCCCATTCTGGTGGGAAGCTGCTATAGACCACCAAGTGCTAACAGTCAGTATCTGGATAATATGTGAAATGCTTGATAATATATAAAAAATATATTTTTTTCCCTTTATTTAACTAGGCAAGTCAGTTAAGAACAAATTCTTATTTTCAATGACGGTCTAGGAACAGTGGGTTAACTGCCTGTTCAGGGGCAGAACGACAGATTTGTACCTTGTCAGCTCTGGGATTTGAACTTGCAACCTTTCTGTTACTAGTCCAACGCTCTAACCACTAGGCTACCCTGCCGCTGTGATATCAACAGAGCAGTATATTTTCTGGGTGATTTAAATATTGACTGACTTTCATCAATCATTCAAACTGTAACCCGTGCCTGCAACCTGGTTCAGGTTGTCAGTCAACCTACCAGGATAGTTACAAACAGTACATGAATTAAATCATTAACATGTATTGATCATATCTTTGTGATCAGACAAATTATCCTACCCTCTGCCTATTGGCTACTTAGCTTCAAGCCTGTCTCAAACAACACTGCCCCTTTAAGACAAAAAAAGCTTTTTACCTCACTTGCTTTTTTCTTCTTCTTACAAGAGCATGTTTTGTGCTCTTATCGGAAGCAATCACTCCCCTATTGCTGGCTACAAATGATCTATAACTGGGCTAATAACACACTAACTAGCAAAGGATATGAACAACATGTGCACACATTGCTAGATATAGCTCTTGTTTTGATCTCAAAATAAGCTTATCTACTCATGACCGCTCATGCTGTAAACACAGTCCAGTTCAAAGTAAATGGCACAGATCCATGCGTAGCAATGGCCTATTTGCATATAGGTCTACTGCAGCTCTTGTTGTAGCACTGAGTAGAAGAAGAAGAATGCACATTTTATGGCTTATAAAAGTGTTGAATACAAAGCTTTGACAGTGTTGAGTAAGAACTTAAACATGAAATCAGTCATAAAAACAAATATAAACTGCTATAAAAACTAGTCATGGTTTTAAACATTCTGAAATCTCACAGCGTCAACTTGCTGTATCTTTCCTTAATGCCTGCTAAATTACAGCAGATGGCTCATCTGAGCCATCCAATTGGCCAGCGGTAGGGCTATAGCGCACCTAGACAACAGCTGTTAATACAGGATCTACATCCATCCTGTCACCTAGACAACAGACGTTAGTACAGATCTACATCCATCCTGTCACCTAGACAACAGCTGTTAATACAGGATCTACATCCATCCTGTCACCTAGACAACAGCTGTTAATACAGGATCTACATCCATCCTGTCACCTAGACAACAGCTGTTAATACAGATCTACATCCATCCTGTCACCTAGACAACAGCTGTTAATACAGATTTACATCCATCCTGTCACCTAGACAACAGCTGTTAATACAGATCTACATCCATCCTGTCACCTAGACAACAGCTGTTAATACAGATCTACATCCATCCTGTCACCTAGACATCCTGTCACCTAGACAACAGTTAATACAGATCTACATCCATCCCGTCACCTAGACAACAGCTGTTAATACAGATCTACATCCATCCTGTCACCTAGACAACAGCTGTTAATACAGATCTACATCCATCCTGTCACCTACACAACCGCAGTTAATACAGATCTACATCCATCCTGTCACCTAGACAACAGCTGTTAGTTAATACAGACCTACATCCATCCTGTCACCTAGACAACAGCTGTTAGTTAATACAGATCTACATCCATCCTGTCACCTAGACAACAGCTGTTAGTTAATACAGATCTACATCCATCCTGTCACCTAGACAACAGCTGTTAGTTAATACAGACCTACATCCATCCTGTCACCTAGACAACAGCTGTTAGTTAATACAGACCTACATCCATCCTGTCACCTAGACAACAGCTGTTAATACAGATCTACATCCATCCTGTCACCTAGACAACAGCTGTTAGTTAATACAGATCTACATCCATCCTGTCACCTAGACAACAGCTGTTAATACAGATCTACATCCATCCTGTCACCTAGACAACAGCTGTTAATACAGATCTACATCCATCCTGTCACCTAATACAGATCTACATCCATCCTGTCACCTACACAACCGCAGTTAATACAGATCTACATCCATCCTGTCACCTAGACAACAGCTGTTAGTTAATACAGACCTACATCCATCCTGTCACCTAGACAACAGCTGTTAGTTAATACAGATCTACATCCATCCTGTCACCTAGACAACAGCTGTTAGTTAATACAGATCTACATCCATCCTGTCACCTAGACAACAGCTGTTAGTTAATACAGATCTACATCCATCCTGTCACCTAGACAACAGCTGTTAGTTAATACAGACCTACATCCATCCTGTCACCTAGACAACAGCTGTTAGTTAATACAGATCTACATCCATCCTGTCACCTAGACAACAGCTGTTAATACAGACCTACATCCATCCTGTCACCTAGACAACAGCTGTTAATACAGATCTACATCCATCCTGTCACCTAGACAACAGCTGTTAATACAGATCTACATCCATCCTGTCACCTACACAACCGCAGTTAATACAGATCTACATCCATCCTGTCACCTAGACAACAGCTGTTAGTTAATACAGACCTACATCCATCCTGTCACCTAGACAACAGCTGTTAATACAGATCTACATCCATCCTGTCACCTAGACAACAGCTGTTAGTTAATACAGGATCTACATCCATCCTGTCACCTAGACAACAGCTGTTAGTTAATACAGACCTACATCCATCCTGTCACCTAGACAACAGCTGTTAATACAGATCTACATCCATCCTGTCACCTAGACAACAGCTGTTAGTTAATACAGGATCTACATCCATCCTGTCACCTAGACAACAGCTGTTAGTTAATACAGACCTACATCCATCCTGTCACCTAGACAACAGCTGTTAATACAGATCTACATCCATCCTGTCACCTAGACAACAGCTGTTAATACAGATCTACATCCATCCTGTCACCTACACAACCGCAGTTAATACAGATCTACATCCATCCTGTCACCTACACAACCGCAGTTAATACAGATCTACATCCATCCTGTCACCTAGACAACAGCTGTTAGTTAATCCATCCTGTCAGGCTGTCTAGGATCCATCCTGTCACCTAGACAACAGCTGTTAGTTAATACAGACCTACATCCATCCTGTCACCTAGACAACAGCTGTTAATACAGATCTACATCCATCCTGTCACCTAGACAACAGCTGTTAGTTAATACAGGATCTACATCCATCCTGTCACCTAGACAACAGCTGTTAGTTAATACAGATCTACATCCATCCTGTCACCTAGACAACAGCTGTTAGTTAATACAGATCTACATCCATCCTGTCACCTAGACAACAGCTGTTAGTTAATACAGGATCTACATCCATCCTGTCACCTAGACAACAGCTGTTAATACAGACCTACATCCATCCTGTCACCTAGACAACAGCTGTTAATACAGATCTACATCCATCCTGTCACCTAGACAACAGCTGTTAGTTAATACAGGATCTACATCCATCCTGTCACCTAGACAACAGCTGTTAGTTAATACAGGATCTACAATTATCTTGCATCGGAAAACAACTTCTAGAGAAAACAAAGACCTGTATTCCTTGAACAAGCAGAATGGTTTAATCTGTTTAACGTACTTGATTTTGTCAGCTCCTGCCTCAATGAAGCAGTGGTCCTGCCAAAAAGCAGTGTGTTGAGCTTTAGCGCTGAGGCAGAGGAGAATCAGTCCTGTTGAGGATTGGGTTTTATTTACTCCAAACTAGTTTATATTGTAAACAGATCCTGGGATATCTCAACTGTTTCCTCAACCTTCCCAGGAGACCATCCTTCAACAGAATGCCAGTACTGTTAACTCAGTGTTTAGTCATAAATAGTCCCTGGAATTGAAGCATTAAAACCCCTTCTTTGTCCAAAATGCCACCATATTCCCTATGTAGTGTACTACTTTTGAAGGGAATAAAGTGCCCTTTGGGACACAAACCCTCCCTCCATCCACTCTGAGGGGAGAAGAGAGGAGGGGAAAGAGGGAGAAGAAAGGACTGGAAAGAGGGAGAAGAGAGGAGGGGAACGAGAGGAAAACATTGTGATTAACGTGACCCTCTGGATGTCTAGGCTCACATGGAGGAAGGAACTCGAAACAAGCAGGGGAGGGAGGGAGGGACTCGAAACAAACAGGGGAGGGGGGGGGGGGAGGAATACAGAGCTGACTGAAATAAAAACGAACCTAGAGGAGAGGATGAGACACTGAATGAGGCCATTTTTAGACTGTAATAATGAAACCCACGATAGTTTGCCCCTGGAACAGTCTTTTTCAAGGCTGTAACAACTATTTTAACTTAAACAAGTTAAAAAAAAAATGTTTTGAAGTCTTACGAAATAGTTGGATATGATGTAATGCTGACAGGATTTGTTGACAACATCAGAAGGAAAAAGACTTGCAGTTCTTCGATTAACCAGCAAGAAACAGGAAAGAAACAGGAAGTGACTTTTAAAAGCTGTTTAACTAACATTTCAGTAAACTAAAAGTTGATGCTCATTGCTTACATGGAAACAGAATACATGCTCCAGACAGGACAAGGATCAATACAAGTCTCACAATGCAGAACACACCCCTCACTGCAGCCTTATTAACACTCCAACACAGTAAACTTAATGACCAGAGACGGCCAGAAAGCTAAATAAAAGTGAGACAACCCAGTATACTTTACCGGAGGTTCGCAGGCAGGCTGTCTGTACGGTGCAAGGCCAAGTAATTTCTTCCTTCTCCCAAGACAGATGTAGGACAGTGTGCTCTACTCTGCCAAGCAGATACAAGTTTTAAAACAGACGGAGAGACAGAGAGTGAGAGGAGCCTGCTCTGCTACGCTCATAGAAGTCTAGGGACGCCAAGGCTAGCCTAGCCGCAGTCAGAGTCTGAAAGCTAAACACAGGGAGAGGTTACAAGACAGTGTAATGGGTTTAGAGAGAGAGAGGTTACTTACTAAACTAGACAGTGTAATGGGTTAGAGAGAGGTTACTTACTAGACTAGACAGTGTAATGGGTTAGAGAGAGAGGTTACTAGACAGTGCAATGGGTTAGAGAGAGAGGTTACTTACTAGACTAGACAGTGTAATGGGTTAGAGAGAGAGAGAGAGGTTACTAGACAGTGTAATGGGTTAGAGAGAGAGAGGTTACTTACTAGACTAGACAGTGTAATGGGTTAGAGAGAGAGAGAGAGGTTACTAGACAGTGTAATGGGTTAGAGAGAGAGAGGTTACTTACTAGACTAGACAGTGTAATGGGTTAGAGAGAGAGAGTTAGAGGTTACTAGACAGTGTAATGGGTTAGAGAGAGAGAGGTTACATACTAGACAGTGTAATGGGTTAGAGAGAGAGAGGTTACTTACTAGACTAGACAGTGTAATAGGTTAGAGAGAGAGGTTACTAGACAGTGTAAGGGGTTAGAGAGAGAGAGGTTACTTACTAGAGAGTGTAATGGGTTAGAGAGAGAGAGGTTACTTACTAGAGAGTGTAATGGGTTAGAGAGAGAGTTACTTACTAGACAGTGTAATGGGTCAGAGAGAGAGAGGTTACATACTAGACAGTGTAATGGGTTAGAGAGAGAGAGGTTACTTACTAGACTAGACAGTGTAATAGGTTAGAGAGAGAGGTTACTAGACAGTGTAAGGGGTTAGAGAGAGAGAGGTTACTTACTAGAGAGTGTAATGGGTTAGAGAGAGAGAGGTTACTTACTAGAGAGTGTAATGGGTTAGAGAGAGAGAGGTTACTAGACAGTGTAATGGGTTAGAGAGAGAGGTGACTTACTAGACTAGACAGTGTAATGGGTTAGAGAGAGAGGTGACTTACTAGACTAGACAGTGTAATGGGTTAGAGAGAGAGAGGTTACTAGACAGTGTAATGGGTTAGAGAGAGAGGTGACTTACTAGACTAGACAGTGTAATGGGTTAGAGAGAGAGGTGACTTACTAGACTAGACAGTGTAATGGGTTAGAGAGAGAGAGGTTACTTACTAGACTAGACAGTGTAATGGGTTAGAGAGAGAGAGGTTACTTACTAGAGAGTGTAATGGGTTAGAGAGAGAGAGGTTACTTACTAGACTAGACAGTGTAATGGGTTAGAGAGAGAGAGGTTACTTACTAGACTAGACAGTGTAATGGGTTAGAGAGAGAGGTTACATACAAGACAGTGTAATGGGTTAGAGAGAGAGGTTACTTACTAGACTAGACAGTGTAATGGGTTAGAGAGAGAGGTTACTTACTAGACCAGACAGTGTAATGGGTTAGAGAGAGAGAGAGAGAGGTTACTAGACAGTGTAATGGGTTAGAGAGAGAGAGGTTACTTACTAGACTAGACAGTGTAATGGGTTAGAGAGAGAGGTTACTTACTAGACTAGACAGTGTAATGGGTTAGAGAGAGAGAGGTTACTAGACAGTGTAATGGGTTAGAGAGAGAGGTTACTAGACAGTGTAATGGGTTAGAGAGAGGTTACTTACTAGACTAGACAGTGTAATGGGTTAGAGAGAGAGGTTACTTACTAGACTAGACAGTGTAATGGGTTAGAGAGAGAGGTTACTTAGAGACTAGACAGTGTAATGGGTTAGAGAGAGAGAGGTTACTTACTAGACTAGACAGTGTAAGGGGTTAGAGAGAGAGGTTACTTACTAGACTAGACAGTGTAATGGGTTAGAGAGAGAGGTTACTTACTAGACTAGACAGTGTAATGGGTTAGAGAGAGGTTACTAGACAGTGTAATGGGTTAGAGGGAGAGGTGACTTACTAGACTAGACAGTGTAATGGGTTAGAGAGAGAGGTTACTTACTAGACTAGACAGTGTAATGGGTTAGAGAGAGAGGTTACTTACTAGACTAGACAGTGTAATGGGTTAGAGAGAGAGTTACTAGACAGTGTAATGGGTTAGAGAGAGAGAGGTTACTTACTAGACTAGACAGTGTAATGGGTTAGAGAGAGAGGTTACTAGACAGTGTAATGGGTTAGAGAGAGAGGTTACTTACTAGACACAGTGTAATGGGTTAGAGAGAGAGTTACTTACTAGACTAGACAGTGTAATGGGTTAGAGAGAGAGGTTACTAGACAGTGCAATGGGTTAGAGAGAGAGAGGTTACTTACTAGACTAGACAGTGTAATGGGTTAGAGAGAGAGGTTACTAGACAGTGGAATGGGTTAGAGAGAGAGGTTACTTACTAGACAGTGTAATGGGTTAGATAGAGAGAGGTTACAGTGTAATGGGTTAGAGAGAGAGGTTACTAGACAGTGCAATGGGTTAGAGAGAGAGAGGTTACTTACTAGACTAGACAGTGTAAGGGGTTAGAGAGAGAGAGGTTACTTACTAGACTAGACAGTGTAATGGGTTAGAGAGAGAGAGGTTACATACTAGACTAGACAGTGTAATAGGTTAGAGAGAGAGGTTACTTACTAGACAGTGTAATGGGTTAGAGAGAGAGAGGTTACATACTAGACAGTGTAATGGGTTAGAGAGAGAGAGGTTACATACTAGACTAGACAGTGTAATAGGTTAGAGAGAGAGGTTACTTACTAGACAGTGTAATGGGTTAGAGAGAGAGAGGTTACATACTAGACTAGACAGTGTAATGGGTTAGAGAGAGAGAGGTTACATACTAGACTAGACAGTGTAATAGGTTAGAGAGAGAGGTTACTTACTAGACAGTGTAATGGGTTAGAGAGAGAGGTTACTAGACAGTGTAATGGGTTAGAGAGAGAGGTTACTTACTAGACTAGACAGTGTAATAGGTTAGAGAGAGAGGTTACTAGACAGTGTAAGGGGTTAGAGAGAGAGAGACAGTGTAATGGGTTAGAGAGAGAGGTTACTTACTAGACAGTGTAATGGGTTAGAGAGAGAGGTTACTTACTAGACTAGACAGTGTAATGGGTTAGTTAGAGAATGGGTTAGAGAGAGAGGTTACTTACTAGACAGTGTAATGGGTTAGAGAGAGAGGTTACTTACTAGACTAGACAGTGTAATGGGTTAGAGAGAGAGAGGTTACTTACTAGACTAGAGTGTAATGGGTTAGAGAGAGAGGTTACTAGACAGTGTAATGGGTTAGAGAGAGAGGTTACTAGACAGTGTAATGGGTTAGAGAGAGAGGACTGACTGTACTAGACTAGACAGTGTAATGGGTTAGAGAGAGAGGTTACTTACTAGACTAGACAGTGTAATGGGTTAGAGAGAGAGAGAGAGAGGTTACTAGACAGTGTAATGGGTTAGAGAGAGAGAGGTTACTAGACAGTGTAAGGGGTTAGAGAGAGAGAGAGGTTACATACTAGACAGTGTAAGGGGTTAGAGAGAGAGAGGTTACATACTAGACAGTGTAATGGGTTAGAGAGAGAGAGAGAGTTACTAGACAGTGTAATGGGTTAGAGGGTTAGAGAGAGGTTACTAGACAGTGTAATGGGTTAGAGAGAGAGGTTACATACTAGACAGTGTAATGGGTTAGAGAGAGGTTACTAGACAGTGTAATGGGTTAGAGAGAGGTTAGACTAGACAGTGTAGGGTTAGAGAGGTTACTTACTAGACAGTGTAATGGGTTAGAGAGAGAGGTTACTAGACAGTGTAAGGGGTTAGAGAGAGAGGTTACTAGACAGTGTAAGGGGTTAGAGAGAGAGGTTACTAGACAGTGTAATGGGTTAGAGAGAGAGAGGTTACTTACTAGACAGTGTAATGGGTTAGAGAGAGAGAGGTTACTAGACAGTGTAAGGGGTTAGAGAGAGAGAGGTTACTTACTAGACTAGACAGTGTAAGGGGTTAGAGAGAGAGGTTACTTACTAGACTAGACAGTGTAATGGGTTAGAGAGAGAGGTTACTTACTAGACTAGACAGTGTAATGGGTTAGAGAGAGAGGTTACTTACTAGACTAGACAGTGTAATAGGTTAGAGAGAGAGGTTACTTACTAGACAGTGTAATGGGTTAGAGAGAGAGGTTACTAGACAGTGTAATGGGTTAGAGAGAGAGAGGTTACTTACTAGACTAGACAGTGTAATAGGTTAGAGAGAGAGGTTACTAGACAGTGTAAGGGGTTAGAGAGAGAGAGGTTACATACTAGACTAGACAGTGTAATGGGTTAGAGAGAGAGGTTACTAGACAGTGTAAGGGGTTAGAGAGAGAGAGGTTACTTACTAGACTAGACAGTGTAAGGGGTTAGAGAGAGAGAGGTTACTTACTAGACTAGACAGTGTAAGGGGTTAGAGAGAGGTTACTTACTAGACTAGACAGTGTAATGGGTTAGAGAGAGAGGTTACTTACTAGACTAGACAGTGTAATGGGTTAGAGAGAGAGGTTACTTACTAGACTAGACAGTGTAATGGGTTAGAGAGAGAGGTTACCTACTAGACTAGACAGTGTAATAGGTTAGAGAGAGAGGTTACTTACTAGGCAGTGTAATGGGTTAGAGAGAGAGGTTACTAGACAGTGTAATGGGTTAGAGAGAGAGAGGTTACTTACTAGACTAGACAGTGTAATAGGTTAGAGAGAGAGGTTACTAGACAGTGTAAGGGGTTAGAGAGAGAGAGGTTACATACTAGACTAGACAGTGTAATGGGTTAGAGAGAGAGGTTACTAGACAGTGTAAGGGGTTAGAGAGAGAGAGGCTACTTACTAGACTAGACAGTGTAATGGGTTAGAGAGAGAGAGGTTACTTACTAGACTAGACAGTGTAATGGGTTAGAGAGAGAGGTTACTAGACAGTGTAATGGGTTAGAGAGAGAGAGAGAGAGGTTACTTACTAGACAGTGTAATGGGTTAGAGAGAGAGTTACTAGACATAGACAGTGTAATGGGTTAGAGAGAGAGAGGTTACTTACTAGACTAGACAGTGTAATAGGTTAGAGAGAGAGGTTACTAGACAGTGTAAGGGGTTAGAGAGAGAGAGGTTACTTACTAGACTAGACAGTGTAATGGGTTAGAGAGAGAGGTTACTTACTAGACTAGACCGTGTAATGGGTTAGAGAGAGAGGTTACTAGACAGTGTAATGGGTTAGAGAGAGAGAGAGAGAGAGAGAGGTTACTTACTAGACAGTGTAATGGGTTAGAGAGAGAGAGAGGTTACTTACTAGACAGTGTAATGGGTTAGAGAGAGAGAGGTTACTTACTAGACTAGACAGTGTAATAGGTTACAGAGAGAGGTACTACTAGACAGTGTAAGGGGTTAGAGAGAGAGAGGTTACTTACTAGAGAGTGTAATGGGTTAGAGAGAGAGTTACTAGACAGTGTAATGGGTTAGAGAGAGAGAGGTTACTTACTAGACAGTGTAATGGGTTAGAGAGAGAGAGAGAGAGGTTACTAGACAGTGTAATGGGTTAGAGAGAGAGAGAGAGACTTACTAGACAGTGTAATGGGTTAGAGAGAGAGAGAGTTAGAGAGGTTACTTACTAGACAGTGTAATGGGTTACTAGACTAGACAGTGTAATGGGTTAGAGAGAGAGGTTACTAGACAGTGTAATGGGTTAGAGAGAGTGTAGGGTTACTTACTAGACTAGACAGTGTAATGGGTTAGAGAGAGAGAGTTACTTACTAGACTAGACAGTGTAATGGGTTAGAGAGAGAGGTTACTAGACAGTGTAATGGGTTAGAGAGAGAGAGAGAGAGAGGTTACTTACTAGACAGTGTAATGGGTTAGAGAGAGAGAGAGGTTACTTACTAGACAGTGTAATGGGTTAGAGAGAGAGAGGTTACTTACTAGACTAGACAGTGTAATAGGTTAGAGAGAGAGGTTACTAGACAGTGTAAGGGGTTAGAGAGAGAGAGGTTACTTACTAGAGAGTGTAATGGGTTAGAGAGAGAGAGAGAGGTTACTAGACAGTGTAATGGGTTAGAGAGAGAGAGAGAGAGGTTACTAGACAGTGTAATGGGTTAGAGAGAGAGAGAGAGAGGTTACTAGACAGTGTAATGGGTTAGAGAGAGAGAGAGGTTAGTTACTAGACTAGACAGTGTAATGGGTTAGAGAGAGAGGTTACTAGACAGTGTAATGGGTTAGAGAGAGAGAGAGGTTAGTTACTAGACTAGACAGTGTAATGGGTTAGAGAGAGAGAGAGGTTAGTTACTAGACTAGACAGTGTAATGGGTTAGAGAGAGAGAGAGGTTAGTTACTAGACTAGACAGTGTAATGGGTTAGAGAGAGAGAGAGGTTAGTTACTAGACTAGACAGTGTAATGGGTTAGAGAGAGAGAGAGGTTAGTTACTAGACTAGACAGTGTAATGGGTTAGAGAGAGAGAGAGGTTACTTACTAGACTAGACAGTGTAATGGGTTAGAGAGAGAGAGGTTACTTACTAGACTAGACAGTGTAATGGGTTAGAGAGAGGTTAGTTACTAGACTAGACAGTGTAATGGGTTAGAGAGAGAGGTTACTTACTAGACTAGACAGTGTAATGGGTTAGAGAGAGAGAGAGGTTACTTACTAGACTAGACAGTGTAATGGGTTAGAGAGAGAGAGGTTACTTACTAGACTAGACAGTGTAATGGGTTAGAGAGAGAGAGAGGTTACTAGACAGTGTACTGGGTTAGAGAGAGAGAGGTTACTTACTAGACTAGACAGTGTAATGGGTTAGAGAGAGGTTACTAGGCAGTGTAATGGGTTAGAGAGAGAGGTGACTTACTAGACTAGACAGTGTAATGGGTTAGAGAGAGAGGTTACTTACTAGACTAGACAGTGTAATGGGTTAGAGAGAGAGGTTACTTACTAGACTAGACAGTGTAATGGGTTAGAGAGAGAGGTTACTAGACAGTGCAATGGGTTAGAGAGAGAGAGGTTACTTACTAGACTAGACAGTGTAATGGGTTAGAGAGAGAGGTTACTAGACAGTGCAATGGGTTAGAGAGAGAGGTTACTTACTAGACTAGACAGTGTAATGGGTTAGAGAGAGAGGTTACTAGACAGTGTACTGGGTTAGAGAGAGAGAGGTTACTTACTAGACTAGACAGTGTAATGGGTTAGAGAGAGAGGTTACTAGACAGTGTAAGGGGTTAGAGAGAGAGAGGTTACTTACTAGACTAGACAGTGTAAGGGGTTAGAGAGAGAGAGGTTACTTACTAGACTAGACAGTGTAAGGGGTTAGAGAGAGAGGTTACTTACTAGACTAGACAGTGTAATGGGTTAGAGAGAGAGGTTACATACAAGACTAGACAGTGTAATGGGTTAGAGAGAGAGAGGTTACTTACTAGACTAGACAGTGTAATGGGTTAGAGAGAGAGGTTACTTACTAGACTAGACAGTGTACAGGGTTAGAGAGAGAGAGGTTACTTACTAGACTAGACAGTGTAATGGGTTAGAGAGAGAGGTTACTAAACAGTGTAATGGGTTAGAGAGAGAGAGGTTACTTACTAGACTAGACAGTGCAATGGGTTAGAGAGAGGTTACTTACTAGACTGTGTAATGGGTTAGAGAGAGAGGTGACTTACTAGACTAGAGAGTGTAATGGGTTAGAGAGAGAGAGGTTACATACAAGACTAGACAGTGTAATGGGTTAGAGAGAGAGGTTACTTACTAGACAGTGTAATGGGTTAGAGAGAGAGATTACTTACTAGACAGTGTAATGGGTTAGAGAGAGAGAGGTTACATACAAGACTAGACAGTGTAATGGTTTAGAGAGAGAGGTTACTTACTAGACTAGACAGTGTAATGGGTTAGATAGAGAGGTTACTTACTAGACTAGACCGTGTAATGGGTTAGAGAGAGAGGTTACTTACTAGACTAGACTGTGTAATGGGTTTGAGAGAGAGGTTACTTACTAAACTAGACAGTGTAATGGGTTAGAGAGAGAGGTTACTTACTAGACTAGACAGTGTAATGGGTTAGAGAGAGAGAGGTTACTTACTAGAGAGTGTAATGGGTTAGAGAGAGAGGTTACTTACTAGACAGTGTAATGGGTTAGAGAGAGAGGTTACTTACTAGACTAGACAGTGTAATGGGTTAGAGAGAGAGGTTACTAGACAGTGTAATGGGTTAGAGAGAGTGGTTACTTACTAGACAGTGTAATGGGTTAGAGAGAGAGGTTACTTACTAGACTAGACCGTGTAATGGGTTAGAGTGAGAGGTTACTAGACAGTGTAATGGGTTAGAGAGAGAGGTTACTTACTAGACTAGACTGTGTAATGGGTTTGAGAGAGAGGTTACTTACTAGACTAGACAGTGTAATGGGTTAGAGAGAGTGGTTACTTACTAGACAGTGTAATGGGTTAGAGAGAGAGGTTACTTACTAGACTAGACTGTGTAATGGGTTTGAGAGAGAGGTTACTTACAAGACTAGACAGTGTAATGGGTTAGAGAGAGAGGTTACATACAAGACTAGACAGTGTAATGGGTTAGAGAGAGAGAGAGGTTAGTTAAAGACTAGAATGTATAATGGGTTAGAGAGAGAGAAGTTACTTACAAGACAGTGTAATGGGTTAGAGAGAGAGGTTACTTACTAGACAGTGTAATGGGTTAGAGAGAGAGAGGTTACTTACTAGACTAGACAGTGTAATGGGTTAGAGAGAGAGAGAGATTACTTACTAGACTAGACAGTGTAATGGGTTAGAGAGAGAGAGGTTACTAGACAGTGTAATGGGTTAGATAGATAGAGGTTACTTACTAGACTAGACAGTGTAATGGGTTAGAGAGAGAGAGAGGTTAGTTAAAGACTAGAATGTGTAATGTGTTAGAGAGAGGTTACTTACTAGACTAGACAGTGTAATGGGTTAGAGAGAGAGGTTACTTACTAGACAGTGTAATGGGTTAGAGAGAGAGAGGTTACTTACAAGACAGTGTAATAGGTTAGAGAGAGAGGTTACTTACAAGACTAGACAGTTTAATGGGTTAGAGAGAGAGGTTACTTACTAGACTAGACAGTGTAATGGGTTAGAGAGAGAGAGGGGTTAGTTAAAGACTAGAATGTGTAATGGGTTAGAGAGAGAGGTTACTTACAAGACTAGACCGTTTAATGGGTTAGAGAGAGAGAGGTTACTTGCTAGACTAGACAGTGTAATGGGTTAGAGAGAGAGAGAGGTTAGTTAAAGACTAGAATGTATAATTGGTTAGAGAGAGGTTACTTACTAGACTAGACAGTGTAATGGGTTAGAGAGAGAGGTTACTTACTAGACTAGACAGTGTAATGGGTTAGAGAGAGGTTACTTACTAGACAGTGTAATGGGTTAGAGAGAGAGGTTACTTACTAGACAGTGTAATAGGTTAGAGAGAGAGGTTACTTACTAGACTAGACAGTGTAATGGGTTAGAGAGAGAGGTTACTTACTAGACTAGACAGTGTAATGGGTTAGAGAGAGAGAGGTTACTTACAAGACTAGACAGTGTAATGGGTTAGAGAGAGAGGTTACTTACTAGACGGTGTAATGGGTTAGAGAGAGAGGTTACTTACAAGACTAGACAGTGTAATTGGTTAGAGAGAGAGGTTACTTACTAGACTAGACAGTGTAAGGGGTTAGAGAGAGAGGTTACATACAAGACTAGACAGTGTAAGGGGTTAGAGAGAGGTTACATACAAGACTAGACAGTGGAATGGGTTAGAGAGCGAGGTTACTTACTAGACTAGACAGTGTAATGGGTTAGAGAGAGAGAGGATACTTACAAGACTAGACAGTGTAATGGGTTAGAGAGAGAGAGGTTACTTACTAGACAGTGTAATGGGTTAGAGAGAGAGAGAGAGATTACTTACTTGACTAGACATTGTAATCTATAACCCATCCAGACAGACTATAGCTCTATATAACCCATCCAGCCAGACTATAGTTCTATATAACCCATCCAGCCAGACTATAGCTCTATATAACCCATCCAGCCAGACTATAGCTCTATATAACCCATCCAGCCAGACCATAGTTCTATATAACCCATCCAGCCAGACTATAGTTCTATATAACCCATCCAGCCAGACCATAGCTCTATATAACCCATCCAGCCAGACTATAGTTCTATATAACCCATCCAGCCAGACTATAGTTCTATATAACCCATCCAGCCAGACTATAGTTCTATATAACCCATCCAGCCAGACTATAGTTCTATATAACCCATCCAGCCAGACTATAGCTCTATATAACCCATCCAGCCAGACTATAGCTCTATATAACCCATCCAGCCAGACTATAGCTCTATATAACCCATCCAGCCAGACTATAGCTCTATATAACCCATCCAGCCAGAGATATAACCCATCCAGCTAGTTCTATATAACCCATCCAGCCAGACCATAGTTCTATATAACCCATCCAGCCAGACTATAGTTCTATATAACCCATCCAGCCAGACTATAGTTCTATATAACCCATCCAGCCAGACTATAGTTCTATATAACCCATCTAGCCAGACCATAGCTCTATATAACCCATCCAGCCAGACTATAGTTCTATATAACCCATCCAGCCAGACTATAGTTCTATATAACCCATCCAGCCAGACTATAGTTCTATATAACCCATCCAGCCAGACCATAGTTCTATATAACCCATCCAGCCAGACTATAGTTCTATATAACCCATCCAGCCAGACCATCCAGCTCTATATAACCCATCCAGCCAGACTATAGTTCTATATAACCCATCCAGCCAGACTATAGTTCTATATAACCCATCCAGCCAGACTATAGTTCTATATAACCCATCCAGCCAGACTATAGTTCTATATAACCCATCCAGCCAGACCATAGCTCTATATAACCCATCCAGCCAGACCATATCTCTTGTTGTGTGTGATCTTGGATCATCTACTCTACAGGATCCCATTGTCTGATTGGCTGTATCATGTTTTGCAGTGCTGTGGTTGGCTAGCTTGTGGTTGGCTAGCTTGTGGTTGGCTAGCTTGTGGTTGGCTAGCTCAACATTTCCTTTTTCTGGGTATTTCATTCAGAAGACTACTCTATTTTTCTGTGAATGAAACAAACTTCAACTCCACTTATTTGAAAATATATAGTTACATGATATTTCTACATCGTGTTTTAGATAGAACAATAAAAAAGTTTGGTCTCAGAGGTGTCAACCAAGCATTTATATTGATTCATTGTACTACCTATACAACAGAAAGAGATGAGACTGATCCCTTCCATGGTGTGACTACATTGATCTAATTCCTGGTGTGAGTCTTCTGTCACCAGGGGAAGTATCCAAGGTGTGGTCAGTCTACCAGGAGAAGTATCCAGGTGTGGTCAGTCTACCGGGAGAAGTATCCAGGTGTGGTCAGTCTACCAGGAGAAGTATCCAGGTGTGGTCAGTCTACCGGGAGCAGCATCCAAGGTGTGGTCAGTCTACCGGGAGAAGTATCCAGGTGTGGTCAGTCTACCGGGAGAAGTATCCAGGTGTGGTCAGTCTACCGGGAGAAGTATCCAAGGTGTGGTCAGTCTACCGGGAGAAGTATCCAGGTGTGGTCAGTCTACCGGGAGAAGTATCCAAGGTGTGGTCAGTCTACCAGGAGAAGTATCCAGGTGTGGTCAGTCTACTGGGAGAAGTATCCAAGGTGTGGTCAGTTTTTGGATGTAGGACTGAGAGCCCACTACAGCTGTATCAGACGGGACTGAGAGAGCCCACTACAGCTGTATCAGAAGGGACTGAGAGCCCACTACAGCTGTATCAGACGGGACTGAGAGCCCACTACAGCTGTATCAGACGGGACTGAGAGCCCACTACAGCTGTATCAGACGGGACTGAGAGCCCACTACAGCTGTATCAGACGGACTGAGAGCCCACTACAGCTGTATCAGACGGGACTGAGAGAGCCCACTACAGCTGTATCAGACAGGACTGAGAGCCCACTACAGCTGTATCAGACGGGACTGAGGAGAGAGCCCACTACAGCTGTATCAGACGGGACTGAGAGAGCCCACTACAGCTGTATCAGACGGGACTGAGAGAGCCCACTACAGCTGTATCAGATGGGACTGAGAGCCCACTACAGCTGTATCAGACCGGACTGAGAGAGCCCACTACAGCTGTATCAGACCGGGACTGAGACCCACTACAGACCGGACTGAGAGAGCCCACTACAGCTGTATCAGACGGGACTGAGAGCCCACTACAGCTGTATCAGACGGGACTGAGAGAGCCAACTACAGCTGTATCAGACGGGACTGAGAGCCCACTACAGCTGTATCAGACGGGACTGAGAGAGCCAACTACAGCTGTATCAGACGGGACTGAGAGAGCCTACAGCACTTTGCCTCCAGATATATCACTCCGGCCCCTTTAAACCAGAGATGTGTTATTTCAATAAAAGGTGGCTCTCTGTGAAGCCACCAGAGTGTTACTCTACCTCGGGGGAACGAGAGTCATCTGGCTTCTCATAGCGTAGAATGAAAAAGCATACACAGTCACTCCCTAAGGATTGGCTGTCTATTACGAGGGGATGCAAGCTTCAGTTCGTTATGAAATCATACATTTTCTACTGGGTTCTATTTTCAAATAGCCAACCGCAACAAAATAATTGCCACGATGCAGGCCCCATGGCAGCCCATTGGTTCAGCCTCACAGCTGGGAGGAGACAAGCTGGCCTTGGGGGACTGAGTTGATGCAGCAGGCCCCTGAATCAGGCCAAACCTGCAGGGAAGCAGTCATACGCGGCAGCAAGGACCAGCCAGAACCTACAGCTCCCTGTCCTCTCTCTTTGGGTGTAACTGCTGCTACGCCTTCCCCTCTCAGAGTGTCACAGCAGTGGGAAGGCTGGGCTGTGTTTAGACAAAACCAGCAGAGTGTCTCACTCCCCCTCCGCCCTGGTGCGGCTACTCTATACAACAAGACAAGGGGAACCCTAACCATTCAACTCCCCCCCCTCCGAGGACAGGTTCCCATGGCTCACTGGCAGCCCACACAAGTGGCTCAGGTAGTGCAGCTCATCCAGGATGGCACATCAATGCGAGATGTGGCAAGAGGTTTGCTGTGTCTGTCAGCGTAATGTCCAGAGCATGGAGGTGCTACCAGGAGACAGGCCAGTACATCAGGAGACGTGGAGGAGGCCGTAGGAGGGCAAAATGACCTCCAGCAGGCCACAAATGTGCATGTGTCTGCTCAAACGGTCAGAACAGCCCTCCAAGTGCTCGCCAGAGGTAGCCTGACTGCCATTAGGTACCGAGATGAGATCCTTAGACCCCTTGTGAGACCATATGCTGGTGTGGTTGGCCCTGGGTTCCTCCTAATGCAAGACAATGCTAGACCTCATGTGGCTGGAGTGTGTCAGCAGTTTCTGCAAGAGGAGTGCATTGATGCTATGGACTGGCCGGCCCGTTCCCCAGACCTGAATCCAATTGAGCACATCTGGGACATCATGTCTCGCTCTATCCACCAACACCACGTTGTACCACAGACTGTCCAGGAGTTGGCAGATGCTTTAGTCCAGGTCTGGGAGTTTAATAATGACATCACAATACCCCATAATGACATCACAATACCCCATAATGACATCACAATACCCCATAATGACATCACAATACCCCATAATGACATCACAATACCCCATAATGACATCACAATACCCCATAATGACAAAGTGAAAACCATTTAGAAATGTTTGTGTATTAAAAATTAAAAATACCTTATTTACATGAGCATTCAGACCCTTTGCTACGAGACTCTAAATTGAGCTCAGGTACATCCTGTTTCCATTGATCATCCTTGAGATGTTTCTACAACTTGATTGGAATCGACCTGTGGTAAATTCAATTGATTGGACATGATTTGGAAAGGCACACACCTGTGTATATAACATCCCACAGTTGACAGTGCATGTCAGAGCAAAAACCAAGGCATGAGGTTGAAGGAATTGTCCGTTGAGCTCTAAGACAGGACTGTGTCGAGGCACAGATCTGGGGAAGGCTACAAACATATCTGAAGCATTGAAGGTCCCCAAGAACACAGTGGCCTCCATTCTTAAATGGAATTAGTTTGAAAACACCAAGACTCTTCCAAAAGCTGGCTGCCAGGCCAAACTGAGCAATCAGGGGAGAAGGGCCTTGGTCAGGGAGGTGACCAAGAACCTGATGTCACTCTTACAGAGCTCCAGAGTTTCTCTGTGGAGATGGCTGTTCTTTCTGGAAGGTTCTCCCATCTCTGCAGCACTCCACCAATCCAGCCTTTATGTTAGAGTGGCCAGAAGGAAGCCATTCCTCAGGAAAAAGGCAGATGACAGCCGGCTTGGAGGATGCCAAAAGACACCTAAAGGACTCTGACCATGATAAACAAGATTCTCTGCTCTGATGAAACCAAGATTTAACTTTTTTGGGCACCATCCCCACGGTGAAGCATGGTGGTGGCAGCATTGCTGTGGGGATGTTATTCAGCGGCAGTGACTGGGAGACTAGTCAGGATCGAGGGAAAGATGAACAGAGAAAAATACAGAGAGAGCCTTGATGACTTGAACTTGATCGAACATCTCTGGAGAGACATGAAAATAGCTGTGAAGCGACGCTCCCTATCCAACCAGAGAATGGGAGAAACTCCCCAAATACAGGTGTGCCAAGTTTGTAGTGTCATACCCAAGAAGACTCAAGGCTGTAATCGCTGTCAAAGGTGCTTCAACAAAGTACTGAGTAAAATGTCTGAATATTTGTGTTACATTGAAGTTATTTTTTTTATAAATTCTAAGATTTCTAAAAACGTGTTTTTGCTTTGTCATTATGGGGTGTTGTATGTAGATTGATAAAGGAAAGAAACAATTTAATCAATTGTATAATAAATGTAACGTAACAAAATATCGAATGCGGTCTAATTTCTCCATTCGGCCTTCGTGGGGTCACCTTGTTTTTTTTAAATTGCAGCTGCAGAGATTTAAAACACTATCACTCAAATATCGTTGCATTAAAATCAGTGCACTCACGAGCACCATCTTTCTCTCTCCATCAACTCCATTCAAATTGCATCCAACAGAGAAAATCCTGTTCTAGATTGATATACAGATGTCCTAGCCTACCTCTTTCAAATAAATTCAATATTAGACTTATATTTAACTAATTAATGATGGGTTATGCATAATGATTGTAATTTTCGTCTCCGTCTCTTGCGCAATACACCTCTCTGATTCAGACGGGTTGGGTTAAACGCAGAAGACATTCAGTTGTACAACTGACTAGGTTATCCCATTCACCTTTCCTTGTACTCCGCTGGCCTGTCTCCTTAAAAGAAACGCTCATTAGCTCTTATTACAAATTCTTATTTACAATGACGGTCTAGGAACAGTAGGTTGACTGCCTTGCTCAGGGGCAGAACAACTGATTTGTACCTCGTCAGCTCGTGGATTCGAACATGCAACGGTTACCAGTCCAACGCTCTAACCACTAGACTACCCTGCCGCCCCAAATGGACAATTCAAAGAGGGACACAAGCGCTTGTTGAATAATGAACATACCTCACCCTCGAGTCAGCGTCGTCTAATGAACACACCCAAGACAGTGGAGTCATTTTATTCAATATTAAACACCTATTTCCAATCACCTATTTAGAAATATCGATAACACTTTACTTGACACCCAGTGTCATAACATGTTCATAACACTGTTGTGACATATTGTGTTATTTTATGGCTGGTTATAACACCTCTACAAGGGTTCAAACGAACAACCCAAAGCATTCCAGTCCATCAGCCTACTGGTCAACAGTGTGTTAAATGTGACATAGCATTTTCTTAGATTGACGTATTAAATTAATCATTGTAATCTTGTACACATTGATGTCAGACATGCACCTATACCGCCCAATGCTGTTTCTGATGACTGGAAGGACAAGACCCCCTCTATGTGACTGATGACTAGGATGAATGCAGGAGCAGGACAAGACCCCCTCTATGTGACTGATGACTGGGATGAATGCAGGAGCAGGACAATACCCCCTCTATGTGACTGATGACTGACATAAGGTCATGTAGCTGATAGGCCCATCTGGCAGACATGATGATGGTCGTAATGCTTCATGCCAGTGTCATAAAGAGACATAATACTTCATGATAGTGCTATACTGTATATTTTCTACAAGTTATTTAACATTTAAAAAACTAAATGACTAAAGACTCCATTACAACAAAGGACTTAAGAAACAAACGTTGAAAGGAATCTTCTTGGCAGGGAAAACACATTTTAATAAATGTTGGTTTGGACACTTATGGCAGGTGTCATCACCAGCCATAAACTAACAAAATGTCACATGTGTAAATATACATTTGAGTGTTGTGACAACAGATATGAGATGGTTATGACAGTGTCATAACATGCTATGACGCTGGGTGTCGAGTGTTACCGAAATATCTGTTAATGCCACATGTATGTACACATTTATATGCATGTCAATATAGCATTAGTACGATATCTAAAAAAATAAATAATTTAAATAGAAAATGCTAAACAGCAATGTCCTATCTATTTTAAAATAGTTATCTTTCTTTGTATTTATACTGTACACACACAACTGTTATATCTTAGGTTTCAAAGCGCGCATGAAAAATGGCACCCTATTCCCTAGATAAGGCACTACAGTGTCAAAAAGCAGAGCACTATATAGGGAATAGGCTTCCATTTCAGAGCCACATGTTGGTCAATCCAGTCATTCTGACAAAGTTACTAATCAGATCAGTGGTTTGCTTCTCCATCCGCCTGTTCCTGGATCTGTCCTGAAACGGTCCGTCTAGTGCTCTACGGGCCCTGGCCACTAGTGTCCTGTGGTCAATAGGGGGCCATTGAAGTAGTGTCCTGTAGTGAATAGGGGGCCTTGGCCACTAGTGTCCTGTCGTGAATAGGGGGCCATTGAAGACAGTTCTGCTGTTACAGCCCCCATCCAGGCAAGCCCATGACACGGGCAAACCCATGACCCAGAGACCCGCACCCGGGCAAACCCAAGACCCAGGGACCCTCGCCCAGGCAAACCCATGACCGAGACCCCCGCAAACCAATGACCCAGAGACTCCCACCCAGGCAAACCCATGACCCAGAGACCCCCGCCCAGGCAAACCCATGACCCAGAGACCCCCGCCCAGGCAAACCCATGACCCAGAGACCCCGCCCAGGCAAACCCATGACCCAGAGACCCACGCCCAGGCAAATCCATGACCCTGGCAAACCCATGACCCAGGGACCCCCGCCCAGGCAAACCCATGACCCAGAGACCCCCGCCCAGGCAAACCCATGACCCAGAGACCCACGCCCAGGCAAATCCATGACCCTGGCAAACCCATGACCCAGGGACCCCGCCCAGGCAAACCCATGACCCAGAGACCCCCGCCCAGGCAAACCCATGACCCAGAGACCCCCGCCCAGGCAAACCCATGACCCAGAGACCCCCCGCCCAGCAAACCCATGACCCAGGGACCCCGCCCAGGCAAACCCATGACCCAGGGACCCCCGCCCAGCAAACCCATGACCCAGGGACCCCCGCCCAGGCAAACCCATGACCGAGACCCCGCAAACCAATGACCCAGAGACTCCCACCCAGGCAAACCCATGACCCAGAGACCCCCGCCCAGGCAAACCCATGACCCAGAGACCCCCGCCCAGGCAAACCCATGACCCAGAGACCCCCCCCCAGGCAAACCCATGACCCAGAGACCCACGCCCAGGCAAATCCATGACCCTGGCAAATCCATGACCCTGGCAAACCCATGACCCAGGGACCCCCGCCCAGGCAAACCCATGACCCAGAGACCCCCGCCCAGGCAAACCCATGACCCAGAGACCCCCGCCCAGGCAAACCCATGACCCAGAGACCCACGCCCAGGCAAATCCATGACCCTGGCAAACCCATGACCCAGGGACCCCCGCCCAGGCAAACCCATGACCCAGAGACCCCGCCCAGGCAAACCCATGACCCAGAGACCCCCGCCCAGGCAAACCCATGACCCAGAGACCCCCGCCCAGCAAACCCATGACCCAGGGACCCCCGCCCAGCAAACCCATGACCCAGGGACCCCGCCCAGGCAAACCCATGACCCAGGGACCCCCGCCCAGGCAAACCCATGACCCAGGGACCCCCGCCCAGGCAAACCCATGACCCAGGGACCCCCGCCCAGGCAAACCCATGACCCAGGGACCCCCGCCCAGGCAAACTCATGACCCAGGGACCCCGCCCAGGCAAACTCAACCCAGGGACCCCCGCCCAGGCAAACCCATGACCCAGAGACCCCCGCCCAGGCAAACCCATGACCCAGAGACCCCCGCCCAGGCAAACCCATGACCCAGGGACCCCCGCCCAGGCAAACCCATGACCCAGGGTCCCCCGCCCAGGCAAACCCATGACCCAGGGACCCCCGCCCAGGCAAACCCATGACCCAGGGACCCCCGCCCAGGCAAACCCATGACCCAGGGACCCCGCCCAGGCAAACCCATGACCCAGGGACCCCCGCCCAGGCAAACCCATGACCCAGGGACCCCGCCCAGGCAAACCCATGACCCAGGCAAACCCATGACCCAGGGACCCCCGCCCAGGCAAACCCATGACCCAGGGACCCCCGCCCAGGCAAACCCATGACCCAGGGACCCCCGCCCAGGCAAACCCATGACCCAGGGACCCCCGCCCAGGCAAACCCATGACCCAGGGACCCCCGCCCAGGCAAACCCATGACCCAGGGACCCCCGCCCAGGCAAACCCATGACCCAGGGACCCCCGCCCAGGCAAACCGGCAACAAAAGGGACCCCCGCCCAGGCAAACCGGCAACAGAAGGGACCCCCATCATATGTTAGCAAAAACATTGAAAAGTCACGTCTTGTATCATCACGTAAATAATAAATAGCAAGCAGAAGTAAAATCAACTTTTTAAAATTAATAGATTTGGTAGACCGTTCAAAATAATGAAACTATCTACATTTAATTGCAAGAGGACGTGTAAACTAACAGTCTATTGACTTTAGTCGTCAGATTAACAGGAACAGCTAGCATACCAACTGTTCCTGTCACGCTAGTTAGCATTGACTTGTGAAACTACCTTTGACCTCCTTCATACCGGCATCAGAGACAAACATGGTACCCGTGATGGTATTCTGTTATAGCTAGCGGTAGTCATAAAATCATTTTTTACCAGGTCTAGAAAACCAAAAACATATGCCATACTATGTTTAGTTTTTAAAGAGAAAACAAAAATCTAAAATAAGGATAAATTTCTCAGTTCATTCAAATCATTATTTCAGTTCCACAGCAGCGGTTGGTCTGGGGGTACGGGGGGGGTTAGGGTCCGGGTACAGGGGAGTGGGTAACAGCCAGACAGCACAAGGCCAGGCAGCGGAGGGAGTTGCTATACAGGATGGAACACCAGAGTACAATCCTCTCCATCTCTGTCCCGGCCCAGGAACAGGCTCTGATTGGCCAGTTCCTCCAGGTTGTCTAGTTCCTGGTTGTTGGGCTGTGTCCTCCTCAGGTAGTGGTTGACTATCTTGGAGTCCAGTCTGCTCTGGTGAGAGATGCTCTCGTAGGGTTTAGGGTCCAGGTCTAGGATGGACACGGAGCATGTGAAGCGAGGCTTCGTAGTCTGGATCTCCAGGCTCTGGTCCAACCTACACGGGCGAAACATACCGGAAAGCTTGAATTTGTAAAGTAGAATTTTAAGCACAAGGTCAGCTAGAGAGCAGTGCCACAAGAGCACATTTGTACACCATATACACATGGTTGGACAATAATATATATATATATATATATCTGGGTGTGCGTGCAGGGTGTTGTTCCAGCCCAGCAGTAAGAGTTCTCTCACCCGTCGTCTTCCCCACAGGTTGCTATGGCGACCATGATGGAGCAGTCCTTGGCTGTCATGGCAACTCTGTACTGGTGGACCTGATGGGAAGCAGTCATATTATACAACATGATATTACATTAAACTGCATGTATCATATACAACATATTACATTAAACTGCATGTATCATATACAACATATTACATTAAACTGCATGTATCATATACAACATGATATTACATTAAACTGCATGTATCATATGGTTGGAAGGTTGCAAGTTCAAATCCCCGAGCTGACAAGGTACAAATCTGTCATTCTGCCCCTGAACAGGCAGTTAACCCACAGTTCCTAGGCTGTCATTGAAAATAAGAATTTGTTCTTAACTGACATGCCTAGTTAAATAAAGGTAAAATAATAAATAAATAAAATATATAATTACATTAAACTGCATGTATCATATTGTTTGTACACATTGACATTTCATAGGAAAAATGTATGAAAATATAATTGCATCTAAATGGGAAACACTAATCACAAAAGGCCCCTCATCAATTCGACTGATATTTATGAAACAGTCTTCTGTAAAGAACCAAGACGGTTTGCTTCAATACTGTCGGTTTACATCGTTACGTCACATTGGTCAGGAAGAAGAGATTCTCACCTTCCCGACAGCGTATTCCAGGGAGCCGTCGTCTTCAGCGGGACAGTTCTGGACCTTCTCCAGGAAGCTGGCATTGTACGGCCCGTCCATCTGAAGCCTGCATCTGGAGGAGAGAGCGTCAGTCACCGTCTGTAAAGGTCCACTCTGTGATATTCAGAGAGTCACCGTCTGTAAAGGTCCACTCTGTGATATTCAGAGAGTCACCGTCTGTAAAGGTCCACCCTGTGATATTCAGAGAGTCACCGTCTGTAAAGGTCCACCCTGTGATATTCAGAGAGTCACCGTCTGTAAAGGTCTACCCTGTGATATTCAGAGAGTCACTGTCTGTAAAGGTCCACCCTGTGATATTCAGAGAGTCACTGTCTGTAGTCACTCGTGATATTCAGAGAGTCTCACTGTAAAGGTCCACCCTGTGATATTCAGAGAGTCACCGTCTCACCGTAAAGGTCCACCCTGTGATATTCAGAGGTCCACCCTGTGATATTCAGAGAGTCACCGTCTGTAAAGGTCCACCCTGTGATATTCAGAGAGTCACCGTCTGTAAAGGTCTACCCTGTGATATTCAGAGAGTCACTGTCTGTAAAGGTCCACTCTGTGATATTCAGAGAGTCACTGTCTGTAAAGGTCCACTCTGTGATATTCAGAGAGTCACTGTCTGTAAAGGTCCACCCTGTGATATTCAGAGAGTCACTGTCTGTAAAGGTCCACTATGTGATATTTGAAATCAGCTTTTGATCATTTAAATGAATGATCCATATGTTGGACATGTGCCAGTCACAGCCATTAAGAGCCTGGAAGAAGTCATGATTCCAGTATTGACGACTAGAACCACCAATCAGATCATGATTCCAGTATAGACGACCAGTAGCACCAATCAGATCATGATTCCAGTATAGACTACCAGAAACACCAATCAGATCATGATTCCAGTATAGACGACCAGTAGCACCAATCAGATCATGATATTAGCATGATCGTTTTAACATGATATTCACCTCTTCCTCTCTGTCTACACACAACAGAGCTTATTTAAAAAGACATCATTATTAATAGCCCACTATTTTATTAAACTTGACTTCCAGGCCATATGGCCCAGCTCTAGCTAAGAACGTAGCACCAGAGTTTAATAAAATAGACTTCCAGGCCATACGGCCCAGCTCTAGCTAAGAACGTAGCACCAGAGTGAGTCACAATCAGAGACCACTATGATGACACACCAAACGGGGCTGACGGATCCTTATTGTCATCTACCGCCCTTTAAAAGGGGAAAGCCACCTAAAAGTAACTGAAAGTAATCCGATTACATTACTGAGTTGGTGTTATCCAAAATGAGGTTACTGGTTACAATTTTATTACCATAACTAGTAACATTTAGAAAGTAACCTACACTGGTGATTTGACCGCGTGCACACGTCATCGAGCGGTCTATGCATGTTAGTACACGCCAAATTAGACGAATTTACACAGTACAAAAACCATCCAACACTATGGTACACTCAATATGGCCGCCGGGCCAACCCATGATAGAACAGTGAGTTGAATGGGAAGGTCCACAGTACATCTAATACTTCACTGGAGAACAGTAAAAATTTAATTTAAAAAAAAAACACCCAACACTATAGTTTTATGGTACACTCAATATGGCCGCCGGTCCATGATGGAACAGTGAGTTGAATGGGAGGGTCCCATTCAAGTCATTCATCTGGTTCATGTTCTCACCTCTCTTTGGGGAACATTTGTAGATGCTGTTCCACTCGTTTAAGAAGGGGGCTCAAACCCTCAATATCTAAATTATCCAACATCTGAGTCCCCAGGATTTTGTCCAAGACACAATCTTTGGGTAGGCAGTGGTTACCTGAAAAAAATACATAAATGGATTAGACTCAAAACAATACTTGGTGACCAGTTAATTTATTGTTATCTAGTACTGAGTCGGGCCCCTTTATGCTTCCACAACAGCCTGAATTCTTCTGCGCATGGAAACATTGCTCAATTGGTATCAAGGGACCTAACGTGCCAGGAAAACATTCCCCGCGCCATTACACCACCAGCCTGTACCGTTGACACCAGGCAGGACGGGGCCATGGACGGACTCGTGCCGTTTACTCCAAATCCTGACTCTGCAATCAGAATGACGTAACAGGAAGCGGGATTCGTTGGACCAGGCAATGTTTTTCCACTCCTCATTTGTCCAGTGTTGGTGATCGTGTGCCCACTGGATCACACATGTAACTCTAGGCTTAGGGGCTCTATTTTCACATCCGAATGAAAAGTGTGCCCAGAGTAAATTGCATGTTACTCAGGCCCAGAAGCTAGAATATGCATATAATTGGTAGACTTGGATAGAAAACACTCTAAAGTTTCTAAAACTGTTTGAATGATGTTTGAGTTTAACAGAACTGATTTGGCAGGCGA
Source organism: Oncorhynchus tshawytscha (assembly GCF_018296145.1). Taxonomy (NCBI): domain Eukaryota; kingdom Metazoa; phylum Chordata; class Actinopteri; order Salmoniformes; family Salmonidae; genus Oncorhynchus; species Oncorhynchus tshawytscha. Next base: position 1,168,846 of record NC_056430.1, on the reverse strand, counting down.
AACCTCAAGCCTGTTTTCCATTGGTTTCTATGGTAAGCCCGTTGTAAAAGAAATATGCTTGCAGTTCCTATAGCTTCCACTAGATGTCAACAGTCTTCAGAAATTGGTTGATGTTTTTCTTTAGAGAAATGAAGAAGTATGGCTGTCCAGAATCAGGTTCCTGCGTAGGGCTCTCTAATGTTTTGATGAGCACAACCTGGAACGCGCTTTCATTGTTTTCCTCCGGTATTGAACACAGTTTATCCCGTCTTAAATTTTATAGATTATTTACGTAAAAAAAATACCTAAAGTTGTATTAGGAAAGTTGTTTGAAATGTTTGGCTCAAGATTACAGGTAACTTATTAGATATTTTGTAGTCATGTTGCACGAGTTGGAACCAGTGTTTTTAAAAAAAATCAAATGCCCCAAATAAATTGACATTTTGGAGATAACGACGGAATTTATCGAACAAAAGGACCGTTTGTGATGTTTATGGGACATATTGGAGTGCCAACAGAAGAAGATCTTCAAAGGTAAGGCATGAAATATATCTTTATTTCTGAGTTTTGTGTCGCGCCTGGCGGGTTGAAATATGATTGTCATGTGTTTGTTTGATGGGGTGCTGTCCTCAAATAATAGCATGGTTTGCTTTCACCGTAAAGCCTTTTTGAAATCTGACACCGTGGCTGGATTAACAATAAGTTCAGCTTCAATTTGGTGTGTGGTTTGGTGTGGGGGTGTGGTTTGGTGTGGGGGTGTGGTTTGGTGTGGGGGTGTGGTTTGTACTTGTGAATGTATGAAAGTCAAATATTTGTTATATTTCTTTTTGAACATGGCGCTCTGCCATTTCCCGGATGTTGTCAAATCGATCAACGGGATTTGAGCCACTTAAGAATTAAAACGGGCCATTCGTTGACATCCCCCATTCACTCCCTGATGAAGGCATAACAGACGAACCACATCTGTGACGTCATTAAAAACACTGCAGTGAAGCGTAAACCTGGTTCTGTGCCCCAGAGCAGCCTAGAGCCAAGTCTCCCTGCCAAGTCTCACCGTTACGTAGCAGGTCCTGTGCCCCAGAGCAGCCTAGAGCCAAGTCTCCCTGCCAAGTCTCACCATTACGTAGCAGGTCCTGTGCCCCAGAGCAGCCTAGAGCCAAGTCTCCCTGCCAAGTCTCACCGTTGCGTAGCAGGTCCTGTGCCCCAGAGCAGCCTAGAGCCAAGTCTCCCTGCCAAGTCTCACCGTTACGTAGCAGGTCCTGTGCACCAGAGCAGCCTAGAGCCAAGTCTCCCTGCCAAGTCTCACCGTTGCGTAGCAGGTCCTGTGCCCCAGAGCAGCCTAGAGCCAAGTCTCCCTGCCAAGTCTCACCGTTGCGTAGCAGGTCCTGTGCACCAGAGCAGCCTAGAGCCAAGTCTCCCTGCCAAGTCTCACCGTTGCGTAGCAGGTCCCGTGCACCAGAGCAGCCTAGAGCCAAGTCTCCCTGCCAAGTCTCCCTGCCAAGTCTCCCTGCCAAGTCTCACCGTTGCGTAGCAGGTCCCGGTGCAGCAGGCTGGCCTCACACGTCACTCTGCCCTCAGACAGGTGTGTCTTCCTGAGCTGCCCGGAGCGAGGACAGTCCCAGGAGCTCAACAGGGCGCTCACAATCACCTGAATCAACTCATGCAGGACCACCTGGGGTAGAAACAAAAGTTACAGGTTAAGAGGGCATATTAGACATATTACTCAAATATCCTGTATTGTGTGTTGACAGAGTAAATATAAATATACAGTATAACCAGAAACCCTCACCCACAACAAACAACTTTAAAAAGGAAAGTGAAACACTAATATGCAGATGTCTAGTTTGGATACCAACTTTACTAGACTGCTGCCTGTTGAGAAGGCTGCCACTAGGGAGGAAGTATGGTCGTAGATGCTGAGCCAATTCATCCAGGTCCTGCAACACGTCGGCATCATCATTACAGCTGTAGATACACTCTCCACCCTGGATAGACAGAGTAAGGAAAGATGTAAAAAATAAATGAAAAAGGTGCTGTAACTGATTTGTCAAGCCAAAAGGGCTGGGAATTGCCAGGGACCAAACGATATCACAATACTTAAGATGCAGATTCTATATGTATTGGGATTTTGTGGATTTGATTTTCCAAACATATTGCTCACCATATGTCTGCTGCAGAGTGATAAGCGAGAGCCATGAGAAAACACATTTTGATCAGTCATGGAAATGGAAATAAAATAAGTGCTGAAAACATGTTGGCTCACTACTCAAAAAAGAAGAACAAGCTATGATGGAAAAATACTGCAGTTTTGGTGCAGGTACAACCAACTACGGCAAAAATATTATTGAGAAAAATAATTGTGTGATATATCGTCAACAATAATATCCCGATATGCAACAATCGATTTCCCCACCCTCACTACAAGCCAATCAGTGTCCACCCCCCCCAAGGTCTGCAGGGTCTATACTATATAACAGAAATGAAACTACATCTTGGTTACCTAGACCGGGGCACAGGATAAATCACATTTTACTGGTCACGGTTAGCAGATAATATTGCGAGTGTAGCGAAATGCTTGTTGGCATTCGAATAACAGCTGACCTGGTGAAAGCTCCGACATACCTTGAAAATGTTGAAGTTATTCTGTGGTTCCTCTATCAAGTTCTTGATGGCGAGGGACATTCTCTGTTTGTTCCTGGGCAGAGAGATTCAGGGTGAGTATTCATGTATCTGTATTGCTGTGGAATCAAACACCAACAGGCTCTACTCTGAACAGGGCTTGATATCGGTCTACATAAACGAGGCATGTCACAAAGGTCAGACAACCAGAATATATAATACAGTTGTCCGATTGGACAAAACCATATATATTTCTTTACATAATCGAACTGTTATATTCACACAAAGCAAGAGAACAATGTAGACAGAGACAACAGTCTCAGCAAAGCGGTGAAAAATATCAGCTCAGAAAATATAGTTTGGATGATCTGGGCCAATAGCTGAAAGGATCTGTCTGATGGTTGTATCAAACCACTCAGTGGATATGACCTGGTCTATTAAACCACTCAGTGGATATGACCTGGTCTACTAAACCACTCAGTGGATATGACCTGGTCTATTAAACCACTCAGTGGATATGACCTGGTCTATTAAACCCCTCAGTGGATATGACCTGGTCTATTAAACCACTCAGTGGATATGACCTGGTCTATAAACCACTGAGTGGATATGACCTGGTCTATTAAACCACTCAGTGGATATGAATATGACCTGGTCTATTAAACCACTCAGTGGATATGAATATGACCTGGTCTATTAAACCACTCAGTGGATATGAATATGATGGTCTATTAAACCACTCAGTGGATATGACCTGGTCTATTAAACCACTCAGTGGATATGACCTGGTCTATTAAACCACTCAGTGGATATGAATATGACCTGGTCTATTAAACCACTCAGTGGATATGAATATGACCTGGATATGAATATGACCTGGTCTATTAAACCACTCAGTGGATATGAATATGACCTGGTCTATTAAACCACTCAGTGGATATGAATATGACCTGGTCTATTAAACCACTGGATAGTGGATATGACCTGGTCTATTAAACCACTCAGTGGATATGAATATGACCTGGTCTATTAAACCACTCAGTGGATATGACCTGGTCTATTAAACCACTCAGTGGATATGACCTGGTCTATTAAACCACTCAGTGGATATGACCTGGTCTATTAAACCACTCAGTGGATATGACCTGGTCTATTAAACCACTCAGTGGATATGAATAAACCACTGATATGACCTGGTCTATTAAACCACTCAGTGGATATGAATATGACCTGGTCTATTAAACCACTCAGTGGATATGACCTGGTCTATTAAACCACTCAGTGGATATGACCTGGTCTATTAAACCACTCAGTGGATATGACCTGGTCTATTAAACCACTCAGTGGATATGACCTGGTCTATTAAACCACTCAGTGGATATGACCTGGTCTATTAAACCACTCAGTGGATATGAATATGACCTGGTCTATTAAACCACTCAGTGGATATGAATATGACCTGGTCTATTAAACCACTCAGTGGATATGAATATGACCTGGTCTATTAAACCACTCAGTGGATATGAATATGACCTGGTCTATTAAACCACTCAGTGGATATGAATATGACCTGGTCTATTAAACCACTCAGTGGATATGACCTGGTCTATTAAACCACTCAGTGGATATGACCTGGTCTATTAAACCACTCAGTGGATATGACCTGGTCTATTAAACCACTCAGTGGATATGAATATGACCTGGTCTATTAAACCACTCAGTGGATATGACCTGGTCTATTAAACCACTCAGTGGATATGAATATGACCTGGTCTATGACCTGGTCTATTAAACCACTCAGTGGATATGACCTGGTCTATTAAACCACTCAGTGGATATGACCTGGTCTATTAAACCACTCAGTGGATATGAATATGACCTGGTCTATTAAACCACTCAGTGGATATGACCTGGTCTATTAAACCACTCAGTGGATATGAATATGACCTGGTCTATTAAACCACTCAGTGGATATGAATATGACCTGGTCTATTAAACCCCTCAGTGGATATGAATATGACCTGGTCTATTAAACCACTCAGTGGATATGAATATGACCTGGTCTATTAAACCACTCAGTGGATATGACCTGGTCTATTAAACCACTCAGTGGATATGAATATGACCTGGTCTATTAAACCACTCAGTGGATATGAATATGACCTGGTCTATTAAACCACTCAGTGGATATGAATATGACCTGGTCTATTAAACCACTCAGTGGATATGAATATGACCTGGTCTATTAAACCACTCAGTGGATATGAATATGACCTGGTCTATTAAACCACTCAGTGGATATGAATATGACCTGGTCTATTAAACCACTCAGTGGATATGACCTGGTCTATTAAACCACTCAGTGGATATGACCTGGTCTATTAAACCCCTCAGTGGATATGACCTGGTCTATTAAACCACTCAGTGGATATGACCTATGACCTGTCTATTAAACCACTCAGTGGATATGACCTGGTCTATTAAACCACTCAGTGGTATGATTAAACCACTCAGTGGATATGACCTGGTCTATTAAACCACTCAGTGGATATGACCTGGTCTATTAAACCACTCAGTGGATATGACCTGGTCTATTAAACCACTCAGTGGATATGACCTGACCTCTATTAAACCACTCAGTGGATATGAATATGACCTGGTCTATTAAACCACTCAGTGGATATGAATATGACCTGGTCTATTAAACCACTCAGTGGATATGACCTGGTCTATTAAACCACTCAGTGGAATATGACCTGGTCTATTAAACCACTCAGTGTGGAATATGACCTGGTCTATTAAACCACTCAGTGGATATGACCTGGTCTATTAAACCACTCAGTGGATATGACCTGGTCTGGTCTATTAAACCACTCAGTGGATATGACCTGGTCTATTAAACCACTCAGTGGATATGACCTGGTCTATTAAACCACTCAGTGGATATGAATATGACCTGGTCTATTAAACCACTCAGTGGATATATGACCTGGTCTATTAAACCCCCTCTAGTGATTAAACCACTCAGTGGAGATGACCTGGTCTATGACCTGGTCTATTAAACCACTCAGTGGATATGACCTGGTCTATTAAACCACTCAGTGGATATGACCTGGTCTATTAAACCACTCAGTGGATATGACCTGGTCTATTAAACCACTCAGTGGATATGACCTGGTCTATTAAACCACTCAGTGGATATGACCTGGTCTATTAAACCACTCAGTGGATATGACCTGGTCTATTAAACCACTCAGTGGATATGACCTGGTCTATTAAACCACTCAGTGGATATGACCTGGTCTATTAAACCACTCAGTGGATATGACCTGGTCTATTAAACCACTCAGTGGATATGACCTGGTCTATTAAACCACTCAGTGGATATGATTAAACCACTCAGTGGACCTGGTCTATTAAACCACTCAGTGGATATGACCTGGTCTATTAAACCACTATTAAACCACTCAGTGGATATGAATATGACCTGGTCTATTAAACCACTCAGTGGATATGAATATGACCTGGTCTATTAAACCACTCAGTGGATATGAATATGACCTGGTCTATTAAACCACTCAGTGGATATGACCTGGTCTATTAAACCACTCAGTGGATATGACCTGGTCTATTAAACCACTCAGTGGATATGACCTGGTCTATTAAACCACTCAGTGGATATGACCTGGTCTATTAAACCTGGTCTATTAAACCACTCAGTGGATATGACCTGGTCTATTAAACCACTCAGTGGATATGACCTGGTCTATTAAACCACTGACCTGGTCTATTAAACCACTCAGTGGATATGACCTGGTCTATTAAACCACTCAGTGATATACCTGGTCTATTAAACCACTCAGTGGATATGACCTGGTCTATTAAACCACTCAGTGGATATGAATATGACCTGGTCTATTAAACCACTCAGTGGATATGACCTGGTCTATTAAACCACTCAGTGGATATGACCTGGTCTATTAAACCACTCAGTGGATATGACCTGGTCTATTAAACCACTCAGTGGATATGACCTGGTCTATTAAACCACTCAGTGGATATGAATATGACCTGGTCTATTAAACCACTCAGTGGATATGAATATGACCTGGTCTATTAAACCCCTCAGTGGATATGACCTGGTCTATTAAACCCCCTCAGTGGATATGACCTGGTCTATTAAACCCCTCAGTGGATATGACCTGGTCTATTAAACCACTCAGTGGATATGACCTGGTCTATTAAACCACTCAGTGGATATGACCTGGTCTATTAAACCACTCAGTGGATATGACCTGGTCTATTAAACCACTCAGTGGATATGACCTGGTCTATTAAACCACTCAGTGGATATGACCTGGTCTATATGAATTAAACCACTCAGTGGATATGACCTGGTCTATTAAACCACTCAGTGGATATGACCTGGTCTATTAAACCACTCAGTGGATATGACCTGGTCTATTAAACCACTCAGTGGATATGACCTGGTCTATTAAACCACTCAGTGGATATATGACCTGGTCTATTAAACCACTCAGTGGATATGAATTAAACCACTCAGATATGACCTGGTCTATTAAACCACTCAGTGGATATGAATATGACCTGGTCTATTAAACCACTCAGTGGATATGAATTAAACCACTCAGTGGATATGACCTGGTCTATTAAACCACTCAGTGGATATGACCTGGTCTATTAAACCACTCAGTGGATATGACCTGGTCTATTAAACCACTCAGTGGATATGATATATTAAACCACTCAGTGGATATGACCTGGTCTATTAAACCACTCAGTGGATATGACCTGGTCTATTAAACCACTCAGTGGATATGACCTGGTGGATATGACCTGGTAAAACCACTCAGTGGATATGACCTGGTCTATTAAACCACTCAGTGGATATGACCTGGTCTATTAAACCACTCAGTGGATATGACCTGGTCTATTAAACCACTCAGTGGATATGACCTGGTCTATTAAACCACTCAGTGGATATGAATATGACCTGGTCTATTAAACCACTCAGTGGATATGAATATGACCTGGTCTATTAAACCACTCAGTGGATATGAATATGACCTGGTCTATTAAACCACTCAGTGGATATGACCTGGTCTATTAAACCACTCAGTGGATATGACCTGGTCTATTAAACCACTCAGTGGATATGATATGACCTGGTCTATTAAACCACTCAGTGGATATGACCTGGTCTATTAAACCACTCAGTGGATATGACCTGGTCTATTAAACCACTCAGTGGATATGAATATGACCTGGTCTATTAAACCACTCAGTGGATATATGACCTGGTCTATTAAACCACTCAGTGGAATATGACCTGGTCTATTAAATGAATATGACCTGGTCTATTAAACCACTCAGTGGATATGACCTGGTCTATTAAACCACTCAGTGGATATGACCTGGTCTATTAAACCACTCAGTGGATATGACCTGGTCTATTAAACCACTGTGGATATGACCTGGTGGATATGACCTGGTATTACCTGGTCTAAAACCACTCAGTGGATATGACCTGGTCTATTAAACCACTCAGTGGATATGAATATGACCTGGTCTATTAAACCACTCAGTGGATATGAATATGACCTGGTCTATTAAACCACTCAGTGGATATGACCTGGTCTATTAAACCACTCAGTGGGTATGACCTGGTCTATTAAACCCCTCAGTGGGTATGAATATGACCTGGTCTATTAAACCACTCAGTGGGTATGACCTGGTCTATTAAACCCCTCAGTGGGTATGACCTGGTCTATTAAACCCTCAGTGGATATGACCTGGTCTATTAAACCACTCAGTGGATATGAATATGACCTGGTCTATTAAACCACTCAGTGGATATGAATATGACCTGGTCTATTAAACCACTCAGTGGATATGACCTGGTCTATTAAACCCCTCAGTGGATATGACCTGGTCTATTAAACCCCTCAGTGGATATGACCTGGTCTATTAAACCACTCAGTGGATATGACCTGGTCTATTAAACCACTCAGTGGATATGACCTGGTCTATTAAACACTCAGTGGATATGAATATGACCTGGTCTATTAAACCACTCAGTGGATATGAATATGACCTGGTCTATTAAACCACTCAGTGGATATGAATATGACCTGGTCTATTAAACCACTCAGTGGATATGACCTGGTCTATTAAACCACTCAGTGGATATGACCTGGTCTATTAAACCACTCAGTGGATATGACCTGGTCTATTAAACCCCTCAGTGGATATGACCTGGTCTATTAAACCACTCAGTGAATATGACCTGGTCTATTAAACCACTCAGTGGATATGAATATGACCTGGTCTATTAAACCACTCAGTGGATATGACCTGGTCTATTAAACCACTCAGTGGATATGACCTGGTCTATTAAACCACTCAGTGGATATGACCTGGTCTATTAAACCACTCAGTGGATATGACCTGGTCTATTAAACCACTCAGTGGATATGACCTGGTCTATTAAACCACTCAGTGGATATGATATGACCTGGTCTATTAAACCACTGTGGATATATGACCTGGTCTATTAAACCACTCAGTGGATATGACCTGGTCTATTAAACCACTCAGTGGATATGACCTGACCTGGTCTATGAAACCTCAGTGGATATGACCTGGTCTATTAAACCACTCAGTGGATATGACCTGGTCTAAAACCACTCAGTGGATATGACCTGGTCTATTAAACCACTCAGTGGATATGACCTGGTCTATTAAACCACTCTATTAAACCACTCAGTGGATATGACCTGGTCTATTAAACCACTCAGTGGATATGGATATGACCTGGTCTATTAAACCACTCAGTGGATATGGATATGACCTGGTCTATTAAACCACTCAGTGGATATGAATATGACCTGGTCTATTAAACCCCACTCAGTGGATATGACCTGGTCTATTAAACCACTCAGTGGATATGACCTGGTCTATTAAACCACCACTGGATCAGTGGATATGACCTGGTCTATTAAACCACTCAGTGGATATGACCTGGTCTATTAAACCACTCAGTGGATATGACCTGGTCTATTAAACCACTCAGTGGATATGACCTGGTCTATTAAACCACTCAGTGGATATGACCTGGTCTATTAAACCACTCAGTGGATATGACCTGGTCTATTAAACCACTCAGTGGATATGACCTGATATGACAGTGGATATGAATATGACCTGGTCTATTAAACCACTCAGTGGATATGAATATGACCTGGTCTATTAAACCACTGTGGATATGAATATGACCGGTCTATTAAACCACTCAGTGGAATATGATATGACCTGGTCTATTAAACCCCTCAGTGGATATGACCTGGTGGATATGACCTGGTCTATTAAACCACTCAGTGGATATGACCTGGTCTATTAAACCACTCAGTGGATATGACCTGGTCTATTAAACCACTCAGTGGATATGAATATGACCTGGTCTATTAAACCACTCAGTGGATATGACCTGGTCTATTAAACCCCTATGACCTGGTCTATTAAACCACTCAGTGGATATGACCTGGTCTATTAAACCACTCAGTGGATATGACCTGGTCTAAAACCACTCAGTGGATATGACCTGGTCTATTAAACCTGGTCTATTAAACCACTCAGTGGATATGACCTGGTCTATTAAACCACTCAGTGGATATGACCTGGTCTATTAAACCACTCAGTGGATATGACCTGGTCTATTAAACCACTCAGTGGATATGACCTGGTCTATTAAACCACTCAGTGGATATGGTCTACCACTCAGTGGTCTATTAAACCACTCAGTGGATATGACCTGGTCTATTAAACCACTCAGTGGATATGGATATGACCTGGTCTATTAAACCACTCAGTGGAACCACTCAGTGGATATGAATATGACCTGGTCTATTAAACCACTCAGTGGATATGAATATGACCTGGTCTATTAAACCACTCAGTGGATATGAATATGACCTGGTCTATTAAACCACTCAGTGGATATGAATATGACCTGGTCTATTAAACCACTCAGTGGATATGACCTGGTCTATTAAACCACTCAGTGGATATGACCTGGTCTATTAAACCACTCAGTGGATATGACCTGGTCTATTAAACCACTCAGTGGATATGACCTGGTCTATTAAACCCCTCAGTGGATATGACCTGGTCTATTAAACCCCTCAGTGGATATGACCTGGTCTATTAAACCACTCAGTGGATATGACCTGGTCTATTAAACCACTCAGTGGATATGACCTGGTCTATTAAACCACTCAGTGGATATGACCTGGTCTATTAAACCACTCAGTGGATATGACCTGGTCTATTAAACCACTCAGTGGATATGACCTGGTCTATTAAACCACTCAGTGGATATGACCTGGTCTATTAAACCACTCAGTGGATATGACCTGGTCTATTAAACCACTCAGTGGATATGAATATGACCTGGTCTATTAAACCACTCAGTGGATATGAATATGACCTAGTCTATTAAACCCTCAGTGGATATGACCTGGTCTATTAAACCCCCTCAGTGGATATGACCTGGTCTATTAAACCACTCAGTGGATATGACCTGGTCTATTAAACCACTCAGTGGATATGACCTGGTCTATTAAACCACTCAGTGGATATGACCTGGTCTATTAAACCACTCAGTGGATATGAATATGACCTGGTCTATTAAACCCCTCAGTGGATATGACCTGGTCTATTAAACCACTCAGTGGATATGACCTGGTCTATTAAACCACTCAGTGGATATGACCTGGTCTATTAAACCACTCAGTGGATATGACCTGGTCTATTAAACCACTCAGTGGATATGACCTGGTCTATTAAACCACTCAGTGGATATGACCTGGTCTATTAAACCACTCAGTGGATATGACCTGGTCTATTAAACCACTCAGTGGATATGACCTGGTCTATTAAACCCCTCAGTGGATATGAATATGACCTGGTCTATTAAACCCCTCAGTGGATATGACCTGGTCTATTAAACCACTCAGTGGATATGAATATGACCTGGTCTATTAAACCACTCAGTGGATATGACCTGGTCTATTAAACCACTCAGTGGATATGACCTGGTCTATTAAACCACTCAGTGGATATGACCTGGTCTATTAAACCACTCAGTGGATATGACCTGGTCTATTAAACCCCTCAGTGAACATGAATATGACCTGGTCTATTAAACCCCTCAGTGGATATGAATATGACCTGGTCTATTAAACCACTCAGTGGATATGAATATGACCTGGTCTATTAAACCACTCAGTGGATATGACCTGGTCTATTAAACCACTCAGTGGATATGACCTGGTCTATTAAACCACTCAGTGGATATGACCTGGTCTATTAAACCACTCAGTGGATATGGATATGACCTGGTCTATTAAACCACTCAGTGGATATGACCTGGTCTATTAAACCACTCAGTGGATATGACCTGGTCTATTAAACCACTCAGTGGATATGACCTGGTCTATTAAACCACTCAGTGGATATGACCTGGTCTATTAAACCACTCAGTGGATATGACCTGGTCTATTAAACCACTCAGTGGATATGAATATGACCTGGTCTATTAAACCACTCAGTGGATATGACCTGGTCTATTAAACCACTCAGTGGATATGACCTGGTCTATTAAACCACTCAGTGGATATGACCTGGTCTATTAAACCACTCAGTGGATATGACCTGGTCTATTAAACCACTCAGTGGATATGAATATGACCTGGTCTATTAAACCCTAGTGACCTGGTCTATTAAACCACTCAGTGGATATGACCTGGTCTATTAAACCACTCAGTGGATATGACCTGGTCTATTAAACCACTCAGTGGATATGACCTGGTCTATTAAACCACTCAGTGGATATGACCTGGTCTATTAAACCACTCAGTGGATATGACCTGGTCTATTAAACCACTCAGTGGATATGAATATGACCTGGTCTATTAAACCACTCAGTGGATATGAATATGACCTGGTCTATTAAACCACTCAGTGGATATGACCTGGTCTATTAAACCACTCAGTGGATATGAATATGACCTGGTCTATTAAACCACTCAGTGGATATGACCTGGTCTATTAAACCACTCAGTGGATATGACCTGGTCTATTAAACCACTCAGTGGATATGACCTGGTCTATTAAACCACTCAGTGGATATGACCTGGTCTATTAAACCACTCAGTGGATATGAATATGACCTGGTCTATTAAACCCCTCAGTGGATATGAATATGACCTGGTCTATTAAACCACTCAGTGGATATGACCTGGTCTATTAAACCACTCAGTGGATATGACCTGGTCTATTAAACCACTCAGTGGATATGACCTGGTCTATTAAACCACTCAGTGGATATGACCTGGTCTATTAAACCACTCAGTGGATATGACCTGGTCTATTAAACCACTCAGTGGATATGACCTGGTCTATTAAACCACTCAGTGGATATGACCTGGTCTATTAAACCACTCAGTGGATATGACCTGGTCTATTAAACCACTCAGTGGATATGACCTGGTCTATTAAACCACTCAGTGGATATGACCTGGTCTATTAAACCACTCAGTGGATATGACCTGGTCTATTAAACCACTCAGTGGATATGACCTGGTCTATTAAACCACTCAGTGGTCTATATGACCTGGTCTATTAAACCACTCAGTGGATATGACCTGGTCTATTAAACCACTCAGTGGATATGACCTGGTCTATTAAACCACTCAGTGGATATGAATATGACCTGTTCTATTAAACCACTCAGTGGATATGAATATGACCTGGTCTATTAAACCCCTCAGTGGATATGACTTGGTCTATTAAACCCCTCAGTGAATATGACCTGGTCTATTAAACCACTCAGTGAATATGACCTGGTCTATTAAACCACTCAGTGGATATGACCTGGTCTATTAAACCACTCAGTGGATATGAATAAACCACTCAGACCTGTCTATTAAACCACTCAGTGGATATGAATATGACCTGGTCTATTAAACCCCTCAGTGGATATGACCTGGTCTATTAAACCACTCAGTGAATATGACCTGGTCTATTAAACCACTCAGTGAATATGACCTGGTCTATTAAACCCCTCAGTGGATATGACCTGGTCTATTAAACCACTCAGTGGATATGACCTGGTCTATTAAACCACTCAGTGGATATGACCTGGTCTATTAAACCACTCAGTGGATATGACCTGGTCTATTAAACCACTCAGTGGATATGACCTGGTCTATTCAGTGGATAACCACTCAGTGGATATGACCTGGTCTATTAAACCACTCAGTGGATATGACCTGGTCTATAAACCACTCAGTGGATATGACCTGGTCTATTAAACCACTCAGTGAATATGACCTGGTCTATTAAACCACTCAGTGGATATGACCTGGTCTATTAAACCACTCAGTGAATATGAATATGACCTGGTCTATTAAACCCCTCAGTGGATATGAATATGACCTGGTCTATTAAACCCCTCAGTGGATATGAATATGACCTGGTCTATTAAACCCCTCAGTGGATATGAATATGACCTGGTCTATTAAACCACTCAGTGGATATGACCTGGTCTATTAAACCACTCAGTGGATATGACCTGGTCTATTAAACCACTCAGTGGATATGACCTGGTCTATTAAACCACTCAGTGGATATGACCTGGTCTATTAAACCACTCATAGTGGATATGACCTGGTCTATTAAACCACTCATAGTGGATATGACCTGGTCTATTAAACCACTCAGTGGATATGACCTGGATTAAACCACTCAGTGGATATGACCTGGTCTATTAAACCACCATTAAACCACGTGGATATGACCTGGTCTATTAAACCACTCAGTGGATATGACCTGGTCTATTAAACCACTCAGTGAATATGACCTGGTCTATTAAACCCCTCAGTGGATATGACCTTGTCTATTAAACCACTCAGTGGATATGACCTGGTCTATTAAACCCCTCAGTGGATATGACCTGGTCTATTAAACCCCTCAGTGAATATGACCTGGTCTATTAAACCACTCAGTGAATATGACCTGGTCTATTAAACCACTCAGTGAATATGACCTGGTCTATTAAACCACTCAGTGAATATGACCTGGTCTATTAAACCACTCAGTGGATATGACCTAGTCTATTAAACCACTCAGTGGATATGACCTGGTCTATTAAACCACTCAGTGGATATGAATATGACCTAGTCTATTAAACCCCTCAGTGGATATGACCTGGTCTATTAAACCCCCTCAGTGGATATGACCTGGTCTATTAAACCACTCAGTGGATATGACCTGGTCTATTAAACCACTCAGTGAATATACTACACATCTCTATAGTACCACAGATAGACCTAGACTACTACACATCTCTATAGTACCACAGATAGACCTAGACTACTACACATCTCTATAGTACCAGATAGGCCTAGACTACTACACATCTCTATAGTACCAGATAGACCCAGACTACTGGGGGCGGGGTACTGTTACTTACCCTGAGAACAGGTCCAAGGGACAGTGATAACTGGGGGTACTGTTACTTACCCCTATAGTACCAGGACAGTGATAACTGGGGGTGAAGGGTACTGTTACTTACCCTGAGAACAGGTCCAAGGGACAGTGATAACTGGGGGGGAAGGGTGAAGGGTACTGTTACTTACCCTGAGAACAGGTCCAAGGGACAGTGATAACTGAGGGGGGGGTGAAGGGTACTGTTACTTACCCTGAGAACAGGTCCAAGGGACAGTACCGGCTCAGCCGTTTCCACTTTCCATTGGCTAACTGTTTATTTAGAGAGAAGACCACAGTCAGCCAATCTGTCTCCATCAGGTGCAATTCTACAATCCCACCACCAGGGGGCAGATACCGATTACACCAGAACAGTCAACTTTCACAACAAATGCCTACTAGAATATTTCAAACCCATTACTATTGTTTGGTGTCGTCAAAACAAGCGGTAACATTAAACATATGCAAATTTATACATTTTATTTGTCAGACATGTTTAGCAGATGTTATTGTGGGTGTAGAGAAATGCTTGTGTTCCTAGCTCCAACAGTGCAGTAATATCTAACAATTCACAACATATACACACAAATCTAAATGTATAAATATTAGGATGAGCTATATCTGAGTGGCATTGACTAGAATACAGTATATACATATGAAATGAGTAAAGCAGTATGTCAACATTAAAGTGACCAGTGATTCCATGTTGTTCTATAAAGATTCTCGTTCTAGTCATTATTAAAATGTACATGTCATTTCTACTGATGACGAACCCTCCACCAGTACTACAACAGGTTCTTCCAGTTTCATTTCCAAAACAATATCAGCTCACCTTGAAATGTTGATGCATACAAAACCGGCACACCTTCCTCTTGATATCTTTCGTAATGTGTCTAGAGGCTGGTAGAAATCCACATTTGGGCTGTAAAACACAAGACAAGAATGAATAAACAAAAGTGAGTCAACGGTGGCTGGTGGATGAGTTGATTTCATTAATCGTTTTCCAACCAAAATGTCTCTTTTCAAGCTCAACACAATCATTCATTTCTTATAATGACTTCCAAACCCACGCTCCCAAGCTCACCCTTCCCTTATAGCCCGTTCTCAGTAACCCAGGGCCGTACCTATTCATTATACTAGGAGTATGATCAGGTATTTGTCTTTGAAATACTCTGTCAGTGAGTATGTTTGACTCACTGATCTGTACAATCCTACTTTCAAAATGACTGTTGTTCATGACATTTTCAGTCAGCCATTGTGTGGCTATGAGGTGAGGACAGCTGGTCATTCATAACAGAAACAAAATCCTCTGATCTCATGTTAACAACAAACCACCTCATCTATAGACCTTAATATCCCTATACAGAGAGGACAGACACCTCACCTATAGACATTAATATGTGAGCTTAGGGTCGTTGTACTGTTTGGAAGGTGAACCTTCACCCCAGTCGGAGGTCCTGAGCGCTCTGGAGCAGGTTTTCATCAAGGATCTCTCTGTACTTGCCTCCCAGTCGCTGAACAACATCCACACAGCGTGATGCTGCCAACACCATAAGGATGGTGCCAGGTTTCCTCTAGATGTGACGCCTGGCTTTCAGGACTATAAGTTCAATCTTTGGCCTTCACATGCCATATGGCAAACTCCAAGCGGGTGTTCAAGTGCATTTTACTTAAGAATTGCTCGTGTCTGGCCACTCTAGCAAAAATGCCGAATTGCTCATTAAAAGGAATAATTGACTTGCCTACTTAAAGGTGAAAATGCCGAATTTCAAGTCTCATAGCAAAGGGTCTGAATACTTATGTAAATAAGGTAATTCTGTTTTTAATCAATTTGCAAAAATTTCCCAATGTCATTATTTTTAATAATATTTTATTTAACCAGGGAAGTCAGTTAAGGACAAATTCTTATTTTCAATGACAGCCTAGGAACAGTGGGTTGCCTGTTCAAGGGCAGAACGACAGATTTGTACGTTGTCAGCTCGGGGGTTTGATTAGATAGTCTAAAGAAGGCCGGTTTTATTGCTTCTTTAAATCAGTACAACAGTTTTCAGCTGTACTAACATAATTGCAAAAGGGTTTTCTAATGATCAATTAGCCTTTTAAAATGATAAACTTGGATTAACTAACACAACGTGCCATTGGAACACAGGAGTGATGGTTGCTGATAATGGGCCTCTGTACACCTATGTAGATATTACATTAAAAATCAGCCGTTTCCAGCTACAATAGTCATTTACAACATTTACAATGTCTACACTGTATTTTGGATCAATTTAATGTAATTTTAAATGGACAAATAGTGATTGTTTCAATAAACAAGGACCTTTCTAAGTGACCCCAAACTTTTGAACGGTGTTGTACCAATTTCATCTAAGGACCAACAAAACTGACAGCTGTGCCATATAAATGACAAAATAGTTGGGAAGAGACTGATGTACCGATTCCATGGGTTTATGAATTGACACGCAAAACCACACCGGATTCAAAACGTTTTATTTAAATGACTATACAAAATTCTTGCAACCAATATAATGTTATATGGTGGACACAACCTTCCCAGCTCTGCAGATTTTGCTGCGAAGAGATAGTCATTAGATAATTTATTACGGTATTGTCCATTTGTAGCTTGTTTATGGTCACAGGTCCAGGAATGGCAGAAGAATTGCAACATTTACCTGGAGCTAACTCTGTAGATAGTATTGCTATGTGATTTGAAAAGTTATAGTCAATCGATCAATAATATATAAATTATTTCAGCAAAAAATATTAAATTTATAATCTATAGAAGCTATGAGAATAGAAAGGTTCAGTACTTTTGTGAAGCATCACAGCACAGTTAAAATATATGGCAAATAGAAATCCAAAATGGATGGTGTTAAGAGACAGATGGGAGGGTTTGAATGGAGCTGAAGGGACTGGATGGTGTTAAGAGAGAGATAGGAGGGGTTGAATGGAGCAGAAGGGACTGGATGGTGTCAAGAGAGAGATGGGAGGGGTTGAATGGAGCTGAAGAGATAGATGGGAGGGGTTGAATGGAGCTGAAGGGACTGGATGGTGTTAAGAGATAGATGGGAGAGGTTGAATGGAGCTGAAGGGATGAGATGGGAGGGGGAATGGAGCTGAAGGGATAGATGGGAGAGGTTGAATGGAGCTGAAGGGATAGATGGGAGGGGTTGAATGGAGCTGAAGGGTGAGATGGGAGGGGTTGAATGGAGCTGAAGGGTCTGGATGGTGTAGATGGGAGAGAGATGGGAGGGTTTGAATGGAGCTGAAGGGACTGGATGGGAGGGTTTGAATGGAGCTGAAGGGATAGATGGGAGGGATGGGAGGGTTGAATGGAGCTGAAGGGACTGGGATGGTGTTGAATGGAGCTGAAGGGTGGGATGGGAGGGTTTGAATGGAGCTGAAGGGTGAGATGGGAGGGTTTGAATGGAGCTGAAGGGATAGATGGGAGGGGTTGAATGGAGCTGAAGGGATAGATGGGAGGGGTTGAATGGAGCTGAAGGGATAGATGGGAGGGGTTGAATGGAGCTGAAGGGTGAGATGGGAGAGGTTGAATGGAGCTGAAGGGTGGGGCAAATAAGAAATGTAAAACATACAGATCTGTAAAATATATATAGTTTCAGAAATAGCACAGTTAAAAATAGAAATCAAACTGTATGGACATCAAAAATAGAGGAATGACTAAAAACAAACCAAATATAACTACTGTAAAACAGATGGTGTCTGTAAAATGTGTATAAACTGAATGTAGAAGCCTAAGTGTTATTGTTCATTAGTTTACTCCAATTGGGGGAAGGGTGGTAGGGTTTGGGGAATAATAAAGGTATATTCATTTATTTATTTTTTGTTTATATTCACACACACACCAAAACTATATCTGGGATTGGAAATGATGCAGATAATTACATTTGATAGAAGCTACATTCGAGCCACAATATTAAAGCTGATCACCCCCTGAAAAACAAAAACAAGAGGTAAAGGGGTAGGAATACTTCGCGGAGGTTGTGTTTGATAGAGATAGTTACAACACTGTGTAATATATATACACACACATAATGACATTTGAAATGTCTTTATTCTTTTGTAACTTCTGTGAGTGTACTGTTCAGTTTATTTCCCTTTTGAGTATTATCAACTTCACCTTGTTTTGGCAACGTTAAATGTTTCCCATGCTAATAGAGCCACCTGGGTTGAATTGTTAGACACACACAGTTTACACCGACTCATTCCAGGGTTTTTCTTTATTTGTACTATTTTCTAAATTGTAGAATAAATAGTGAAGACATGAGAATTATGCAAGTATTAAACAAATCAAAATATATTTTATATTTGAGATTTTTCAAAAGAGCCAACCTTTGCCTTTATATGACAGCTTTGCACACTCTGGGCATTCTCTCAACCAGCTTCACCTGGAATGCTTTTCCAAGAGTCTTGAAGTAGAGGACCTGTACCTAATACTCTACACAGAGAGGACTGATACGGTACCTTATTCTCTATACAGATATGAGAGGACTGCGACTGTACCTTAATCTCTATACAGAGAGGAGGTCTGTGTTCCCTGCAGCAGCAGCAGGAGGAGAGCTGGGTGAGGTTAGGCAGACACAAGGCACATCCACTCAACGTATCCATCACTTTGTCACAGCGAGACTCTGCCATGACATGGAACACACAGACAGATGGGTTGTTATAACACATTCATAACACACAGGCTTTGGCAACAACATTCTATAAACACACACAAATGTACAGTCAGAGACATTAGGGAAGGGTTTACCAGACTCCCATTTAGCCTGGCTGTGGACAACAACAAAAAATCTCAATGGAGAATATGTCATTTCCTCCTCCACTGTGTTGTGGAATATGTCATTTCCTCCTCCACTGTGTTGTGGAATATGTCATTTCCTCCTCCACTGTGTTGTGGAATATGTCATTTCCTCCTCCACTGTGTTGTGGAATATGTCATTTCCTCCTCCACTGTGTTGTGGAATATGTCATTTCCTCCTCCACTGTGTTGTGGAATATGTCATTTCCTCCTCCACTGTGTTGTGGAATATGTCATTTCCTCCTCCACTGTGTTGTGGAATAATAAGTCTACGTCCCAAATAGCACCCTATTTCCTTCATCGTACACTGCTTTTGATTGAATGAGCCAGAGGAAAGGACTGCCTCCTTTGCGACTGTAGAACATAGAGCTGAAACCTCCACATTATAGACATACGCATAGTCATCAACTGAAAAACATTCTACAGTCACAAAGGAGGCAGTCCTTCTGGCTCATTCAATCAAAAAGCAGTGTACTATGAAGGAAATAAGGTTCTGTTTTGGGACGCAGGCTGTTTCCACAACACAGTGGAGGAGGAAATGACATTTCATGATAAAACCCGAAATATGTCAAACCCTGATAATAAAGTAAAGAAAACAAGTACCTGGCCTTTCCTGCTGGACCTTCAATGACAGCTGGCGGACAAAGTCTAATGGGAGCTTCACAGCCTCCTGCAACAAGATCGAATAACTGATTAATTCATCTATATCATGAACCTATATCAGGGAAAATAAGAACTGACAATAACCTCAAGTTTAAACTATTTGACTGCCATATGAAACTAAAAAAGTACTTCCATTTCAACAAACAGCTACCAGGCTAACGGCGTGACACCGCTACCATGCTAACGGCGTGACGTGACACCGCTACCACGCTAACAGTAGGGTAGCCTAGTGGTTAGTGTTGGACTTGTAACCGAAAGGCTGCAGTTTCGAATCCCTGAGCTGACAAGGTACAAATCTGTCCTTCTGCCCCTGAACAGGCAGTTAACCCACTGTTCCTAGGCCGTCATTGAAAATAAGAATTAGTTCTTAACTAACTTGCCTAGTTAAATAAAGGTAAAACATTTAAATTATATGACATGACACCGCTACCATGCTAATGGCATGACATGACACCGCTACCATGCTAATGGCATGACATGACACGCTACCATGCTAATGGCATGACACCATGACACCGCTACCATGCTAATGGCATGGCATGACACCGGCATGACCATGCTAATGGCATGGCATGACACCGCTACCATGCTAATGGCATGGCATGACACCGCTACCATGCTAATGGCATGGCATGACACCGCTAATGGCCATGCTAATGGCATGACACACCGCTACCATGCTAATGGCATGACATGACACCGCTAACATGCTAATGGCATGACATGATATGACACCGCTAACATGCTAATGGCATGACATGACATGACACCGCTAACATGCTAATGCATGAAACACCGCTACCATGCTAATGGCATGACACCGCTAACATGCTAATGGAATTACATGAATGGCATGACATGACACCGCTACCATGCTAATGGCATTACATGACATGACACCGCTACCATGCTAATGGCATTACATGACATGACACCGCTACCATGCTAATGGAATTACATGACACCGCTAACATGCTAATGGCATTACATGACACCATGCTAATGGCATGCTAATGCTAATGGCATGACATGACACCGCTACCATGCTAATGGCATGGCATGACATGACATGACGCTACCATGCTAATGGCATGACATGACACCGCTACCATGCTAATGGCATGACATGGCTATGGCACATGACACCGCTACCATGCTAATGGCATGACATGACACCGCTACCATGCTAATGGCATGACATGACACCGCTACCATGCTAATGGCATGACATGACACCGCTACCATGCTAATGGCATGGCATGACACCGCTACCATGCTAATGGCATGGCATGACACCGCTGCTAATGGCATGGCATGACACCGCTACCATGCTAATGGCATGGCATGACACCGCTACCATGCTATGCTATGGCATGACATGACATGACACATGACGCTACCATGCTAATGGCATGACATGACATGACACGCTACCATGCTAATGGCATGACATGACACCGCTACCATGCTAATGGCATGACATGACACCGCTACCATGCTAATGGCATGACATGACACCGCTACCATGCTAATGGCATGACATGACACCGCTACCATGCTAATGGCATGACATGACACCGCTACCATGCTAATGGCATGACATGACACCGCTAACATGCTAATGGCATTACATGACATGACACCGCTACCATGCTAATGGCATTACATGACACCGCTAACATGCTAATGGCATTACATGACATGACACCGCTACCATGCTAATGGCATTACATGACACCACTAACATGCTAATGGCATTACATGACATGACACCGTACCATGCTAATGGCATTAACAAGTGGGGACACCGCTACCATGCTAAAAGGAAACATGCTGTTTGCATGACAATGCTAATGGTTGTCTTGGCATTACATGACATCGTTGCTAATGGATGAATTTAATGGCATCCCCACTAACAGCAGTGGCATTACATGACATTTTTGACTATAGTCAACGATGTTCTGTATGTGATGTTCTGTATGTGGCGAAAAGCTTGTTCTGTTGTCTGGAAGAGAAGAAACAGACCGTCAAGAGAAATTAGGTTGATGTGACATCCCGAGTGTGTTCATTTTTCTATGGATGATGCATACTTGTGTTTGCGGCTTCGCTTGCTTGGTTGATACAAGCAGTCAATGAAAGCCTTTAACTCCAAGTTGGACCTTCGGGCCTTGTTAAGATAAATATCTTGGATCAGCTTCCCTTTCCCCATTAGAGGATGAAATGTAAAACTGACCCAGGATCAGTGTGTAGGGCCAACTTCACCCTAGCCTGGCTCCCACCAGTGCTGATTTCCAAAACCCAAATGTATATCAAATTCCTTAGAAATTATCACAAGGAGTTTATTCATTTATTTATCCAACAGTTATGAACAAATTATTTTCACCCTGGCCAAACCCGGACAACACTGGGCCAATTGTGTGCAGCCCTACGGGACTCCCTTCCACGGCCAGATGTGATACAGCCTGGATTCGAACCAGGGACTACAGTGTCTTAGACCACTGCGCCACTCGGGAGCCCAATTGAGTTGTTGATTAACCATAAACACACTAAACGTTTCCCAGAATAAACCAGTCCAAGACATATGGTAGTACATGTGTTATTATTATCATCATTTGTTACTATGCAAGTTACGGTTGGAATGTTTATGAACTAACAAGTCTACATACTAATGGGACAACTTTACTAACCTTAGGTGAGTTTTCAGCATCTTCTGTAGAATACTTCAGTAGCCGAAGGACTCTGGCGTGCTAGATAGGAAAGAGAGAGTTGTTAGATACAACAACATTGTGAATCTTATTTATAAATACGGTGGAGTAAAAATGTATTTGCTGAAACCCACTTGATAACTCAGCAAGGTTAGATAGATAACTAGCTCGTTTGACTTCCAAGGCATCAAAGACATGCAGCTAAGTTGAGTTAACTGGCTAGCTTGTCAGCTAAGTTAGCAGCTGGTGTGGAAAAGTACAAGAATTAGATGACTTCTTGGGAAACTATCTTGTAGCAAATAAAGCAAACAATATTTAACTTTCCACTGTTAGACATGGACGGCGCCAGACAACTTGGCCAGCTAGCTATTAGCTATAAGCTTACTAATGTTAGCTAGTTAGCTGCATATGCTACTGTTGCTAACTAGCTCACCTGAACATGAGAAACCACTAGGCTTTTGTTGCCCTCGCCGTGGTATTTCCAGTCGTTCTCGTCCATTTTATCCAGTTCCATAACACAACTGTGCGATGTACTAAAATGTATCTCTGTATAAACTCCAATAACTTTCCAAGGCCAACACACCACAAGTTCCGATGCTGTAACAATTACTTCAGCTACTGACACCAAGACAGTGACACCACAGATGGTTAATTACTTTACAAAAAAAAGATTTGCTGCAACGACGGCTTTCTGGAGGAAGTCCCGCCCACAGATGTCTTCTTCTTCGGTGAGGTTTAACGGCGGGTTCATTACCGCCCCCAAATGAGGTATAGTACATTACACTTAGTGAAACAGCATGGTATAGGAGAGCCGGATTGATTTTTTTTTACATGAATACAATAAAAATATACATGTATTTTTAATTACCCTTCCAACTAACCCTATACTCATTAAATCTCATCACCTTATTCTACTACTTTAACCCGATCTGATCATACCCCAGGCCAATGACCTGAGAGGACGGGACACCCCTCAACACACCCTGTAAATCATCTGAAGTTAAATTTCATACTCCCAAGTACTTCTCTGCAGCTGCCACCACATCATCCATTTTCTGTGACTTACGTTCAACCTCTGCGGTACAGTTGATAACCATTGCTATGAACACTATACAGTAAGCCAACCTTACTGAGGCCCTCAGTTCTGGAACAGATTTTATATTCACAGGGATCCTCTCAGAATACCTCACCGTTGATCCATCCTCCTCTACTTTCTTCAATGCCTCAGCATACAGTACAACACCTTCTGTACTACTCTGACCATGGCCACCTCAACCTGCCTCTCTCGCACAGGACACCTCCGATCCTCTGCAACAAACTGAAATGGTCTGAAATCCATTCGGGCTGTATCACCGCCTGGTATGGCAACCACTCCGCCCACAACCGTAAGGCTCTCCAGAGGGTAGTGAGGTCTGCACAACGCATCACCGGAGGCAAACTACCTGCCCTCCAGGACACCTACACCACCCGATGTCACAGGAAGGCCATAAAGATCATCAAGGACAACAACCACCCGAGCCACTGAACCCACTGTTCCTAGGCTGTCATTGAAAATAAGAATTTGTTCTTAACTGACTTGCCTAGTTAAATAAAGGTAAAATAAAAAAGAAATTAAAAAATTGCCCTATTCAGATGGGTATTACTGGAGACATTGGTTTTGTAATTATTAATGAAGTGCGTTGCTCCACAGGACTATTCACACTGGATTAGTTAGTCTCTCCAAACTGCCCCCTGTAATTCTTTATATTTTCAAATTGAATTGACACTTATGACAGAAGCTTGGAGGTTTTTCATGTGAAGATATTTTGGTCATGTCTAGACGCTGCACTGATAACTCGTGCCAGATGGTGTCCCCACGATATTTAAATTGATGAAGTGTGATCCTAATCATTATTTTAGCGATCCATCCATGGTAGACATCCTTCCTGATAACAATACCACTCATCCAGCTGATTTGAGCTACTGAACCATATTTACACTGGACTGTGTTTATGGATGAGAAAGATAACCATTATCCAATAAGTTTAGCAGGGATTGTGCTTTGAGATCTATTGCCTAGGACAGGGCTCTCCAACCCTGTTCGTGGAGAGCTACCATCCTGTAGGTTTTCACTCCAACCCTGTTCCTGGAGAGCTACCATCCTGTAGGTTTTCACTCCAACCCTGTTCGTGGAGAGCTACCATCCTGTAGGTTTTCACTCCAACCCTGTTTGTGGAGAACTACCATCCTGTAGGTTTTCACTCCAACCCTAATCTAGCACATCCGATTCAGGTTAATTAATAAGGTTAATTACAACTGGGGTTGGTGCAAAAACCGACAGGAAGGAAGCTCTCCAGGAACAGGGTTGGAGAGCCCTGACATAGGACACCAACAGCCAGCCAAGGTTTCATTAAATAAACTATAGGCAATGCTTTTTATTGCACATTTAGGCCAAATTAAACTGATGCAATTGTTAATATTCAACTTTAATTCACTGGCACAATGAAGAAAAGCTTAGCCATACTCATTGATCGCCTAATAAAAACTTTATTATACTTTTGGTGAATTTACGAGGCATTGCTAGTCAAGACATTGCTCGATACATATGACCAACTTATAGCCTATGCGCACTGTTCTGACTGTCTGCCCCCAATCCTCTCTCTTCCTCACCTGCTCCTCTGTCCCTTGGCCAGCAACATACCACCCTGCATCACACTACTGGTTTGCCTCTGAAGCTAAGCAGGGCTGGTCCTTGCCAGACTCTGGATGGGAGACCAGATGCTGCTGGAAGTTGTGTTGGAGGGCCAGTAGGGAGGCACTCTCCCCTCTGGTCTAAAATAAAAAAATCCCCAGGCACATTGCTCTGTGTAGGGTGCTGTCTTAAGATAAATCACTATATCTAAATCACTAGATTTTATGGCAATTATTGTAGGGGTGTTAACCTTGGTGTTCTGGCTCAATTCCCAATCGGATCCTTGTTACAGGGAATATTTTACCTGTTAGTGGGACAACATCCCCACCTACTGGCCTTCATGTGTACCGCACCTTGTGTATGTACTATGGTTGCATTGTGGGGCATTCCATGTTAACGTGACAGTAGTATACACGTGACATTACTAAAACACAAATAGTTCTCATACTAGCAGAAAGAGGAGGAAGGGAAGCGCTACTAAAGGGACACAATAGTACATTCTGGTAGACAGAAGGGGCTCTTTGGTAAAAGGGGTGAATTGGTCATCAAAAAGAAAGGAGAACCAAGGCACTCTTCATATAATTCATTAAAATGCATTTATTAGTAATAATAAAGTAGCAGTAATAAAGGCATTTTAATCAATTATATGAAGAGTGCCTAAGTCCTCCTACTAGCTTCCAATTTGCTCGTTCAACTCCACTGTAACTGTGGTCCAGGTCGTTGCTGTAAATGAGAATGTGTTCTAAGTCAACTTATCTGGTTAAAAAAATAAAATAATAATTTCTGCAGAAGTCAGGAAATGCATACTTCTTGCGGTTCGCCGAGCAGTGCAGAGGTGTTGTGAAGGAAGTTGTCAAGGAAGTGAGCTTGTGTTAGTTTACACAAGGCGTCCTGCTCACCCACCGTTAACCAATCATGTCGATAAGGAGCCCTCCGCACTGTTACAACATTTGAGAGGTGCACGTGTTGCGTTTATATTTTGTTCAGTAGAAGCAGACCCCAATAAGAAAATAAGAAATGTAGACTAATGAAGAAAAACAAAGTTATAAATCCTATGTGCAACAATGACACACAGATGAGATTTAGTTGACATGATGAGCGACGGTGTGCAGAACGGTGTGCTGGTGATACAATACAATGGCGACATTGCATACATACAAAATAAATGGCAGAGGTGTTAATAGGGAGGGACAACTTTATCTGTCACGTTCGTCATAAGGATCGGACCAAGGCACAGCGTGGTATGCGTACCTTCCTATTTATTTAAAGAATGAACACTGAACAAACTAACAAAACGAACCGTGAAGCTATACAAACGAGTGCTGACAGGCAACTCCACATCGACAAGATCCCACAAAACACCAAAGGGAAATGGCAACCTAAATATGATCCCCAATCAGAGACAACGATAAACAGCTGCCTCTAATTGGGAACCATATCATGCCACCATAGACCTACATATTACCTAGACCTACAAAAACCCTAGACAATACAAAACTAGCGTACCCAGCCTAGTCACACCCTGACCTAACCAAAATATAAAGAAAACAGAGATGACATTATTTTTCAAGATGATTCAATACTTATCTAGATACATGGACTTCCATGTAATACAGAAATGACATGTCTTAGGTTGAACCTAACTAACCACACTGAGGATGAGTGCCGGATGTGACACAGCCTGGAACACAATGTCCATCTGACAAGGCAGAGAATGTTGGCTAGCGCAGATATGACCCGTTTAACCCCTTAGACTCTGCCTCTCAAATGAACATGCAGATGCAACCAAAGAGTGAAATAGAATAAAGTTCTGGGGAGGCAATGTGTGTTAGGATAACCAAAGTACAGCTTGGCCCAACTGATGGAATAATAATGCATTGTCAGTAGGTCTTAGCATCATGTCTGATTCTCTGTAATAATGGTATGGGAATAATAATGCATTGTCAGTAGGTCTTAGCATCATGTCTGATTCTCTGTAATAATGGTATGGGAATAATAATGCATTGTCAGTAGGTCTTAGCATCATGTCTGATTCTCTGTAATAATGGTATGGGAATAATAATGCATTGTCAGTAGGTCTTAGCATCATGTCTGATTCTCTGTAATAATGGTATGGGAATAATAATGCATTGTCAGTAGGTCTTAGCATCATGTCTGATTCTCTGTAATAATGGTATGGGAATAATAATGCATTGTCAGTAGGTCTTAGCATCATGTCTGATTCTCTGTAATAATGGTATGGGAATAATAATGCATTGTCAGTAGGTCTTAGCATCATGTCTGATTCTCTGTAATAATGGTATGGGAATAATAATGCATTGTCAGTAGGTCTTAGCATCATGTCTGATTCTCTGTAATAATGGTATGGGAATAATAATGCATTGTCAGTAGGTCTTAGCATCATGTCTGATTCTCTGTAATAATGCATTGTCAGTAGGTCTTAGCATCATGTCTGATTCTCTGTAATAATGCATTGTCAGTAGGTCTTAGCATCATGTCTGATTCTCTGTAATAATGCATTGTCAGTAGGTCTTAGCATCATGTCTGATTCTCTGTAATAATGGTATGGGAATAATAATGCATTGTCAGTAGGTCTTAGCATCATGTCTGATTCTCTGTAATAATGGTATGGGAATAATAATGCATTGTCAGTAGGTCTTAGCATCATGTCTGATTCTCTGTAATAATGCATTGTCAGTAGGTCTTAGCATCATGTCTGATTCTCTGTAATAATGCATTGTCAGTAGGTCTTAGCATCATGTCTGATTCTCTGTAATAATGCATTGTCAGTAGGTCTTAGCATCATGTCTGATTCTCTGTAATAATGCATTGTCAGTAGGTCTTAGCATCATGTCTGATTCTCTGTAATAATGCATTGTCAGTAGGTCTTAGCATCATGTCTGATTCTCTGTAATAATGCATTGTCAGTAGGTCTTAGCATCATGTCTGATTCTCTGTAATAATGGTATGGGAATAATAATGCATTGTCAGTAGGTCTTAGCATCATGTCTGATTCTCTGTAATAATGCATTGTCAGTAGGTCTTAGCATCATGTCTGATTCTCTGTAATAATGCATTGTCAGTAGGTCTTAGCATCATGTCTGATTCTCTGTAATAATGGTATGGGAATAATAATGCATTGTCAGTAGGTCTTAGCATCATGTCTGATTCTCTGTAATAATGGTCAGTGGGCATCATAATAATGCATTGTCAGTAGGTCTTAGCATCATGTCTGATTCTCTGTAATAATGGTATGGGAATAATAATGCATTGTCAGTAGGTCTTAGCATCATGTCTGATTCTCTGTAATAATGGTCAATTCTCTGTAATAATGCATTGTCAGTAGGTCTTAGCATCATGTCTGATTCTCTGTAATAATGCATTGTCAGTAGGTCTTAGCATCATGTCTGATTCTCTGTAATAATGGTATGGGAATAATAATGCATTGTCAGTAGGTCTTAGCATCATGTCTGATTCTCTGTAATAATGCATTGTCAGTAGGTCTTAGCATCATGTCTGATTCTCTGTAATAATGCATTGTCAGTAGGTCTTAGCATCATGTCTGATTCTCTGTAATAATGGTATGGGAATAATAATGCATTGTCAGTAGGTCTTAGCATCATGTCTGATTCTCTGTAATAATGGTATGGGAATAATAATGCATTGTCAGTAGGTCTTAACATCATGTCTGATTCTCTGTAATAATGCATTGTCGGTAGGTCTTAGGATCATGTCTGATTCTCTGTAATAATGCATTGTCAGTAGGTCTTAGCATCATGTCTGATTCTCTGTAATAATGCATTGTCAGTAGGTCTTAGCATCATGTCTGATTCTCTGTAATAATGGTATGGGAATAATAATGCATTGTCAGTAGGTCTTAGCATCATGTCTGATTCTCTGTAATAATGCATTGTCAGTAGGTCTTAGCATCATGTTTGATTCTCTGTAATAATGGTATGGGAATAATAATGCATTGTCAGTAGGTCTTAGCATCATGTCTGATTCTCTGTAATAATGCATTGTCAGTAGGTCTTAGCATCATGTCTGATTCTCTGTAATAATGCATTGTCAGTAGGTCTTAGCATCATGTCTGATTCTCTGTAATAATGGTATGGGAATAATAATGCATTGTCAGTAGGTCTTAGCATCATGTCTGATTCTCTGTAATAATGGTATGGGAATAATAATGCATTGTCGGTAGGTCTTAGCATCATGTCTGATTCTCTGTAATAATGGTATGGGAATAATAATGCATTGTCGGTAGGTCTTAACATCATGTCTGATTCTCTGTAATAATGCAATGCATTCTCTGTAATAATGCATTGTCAGTAGGTCTTAGCATCATGTCTGATTCTCTGTAATAATGCATTGTCAGTAGGTCTTAGCATCATGTCTGATTCTCTGTAATAATGCATTGTCAGTAGGTCTTAGCATCATGTCTGATTCTCTGTAATAATGGTATGGGAATAATAATGCATTGTCAGTAGGTCTTAGCATCATGTCTGATTCTCTGTAATAATGGTAAATAATGCATTGTCAGTAGGTCTTAGCATCATGTCTGATTCTCTGTAATAATGGTATGGGAATAATAATGCATTGTCAGTAGGTCTTAGCATCATGTCTGATTCTCTGTAATAATGGTATGGGAATAATAATGCATTGTCAGTAGGTCTTAGCATCATGTCTGATTCTCTGTAATAATGCATTGTCAGTAGGTCTTAGCATCATGTCTGATTCTCTGTAATAATGGTATGGGAATAATAATGCATTGTCAGTAGGTCTTAGCATCATGTCTGATTCTCTGTAATAATGGTATGGGAATAATAATGCATTGTCAGTAGGTCTTAGCATCATGTCTGATTCTCTGTAATAATGCATTGTCAGTAGGTCTTAGCATCATGTCTGATTCTCTGTAATAATGGTATGGGAATAATAATGCATTGTCAGTAGGTCTTAGCATCATGTCTGATTCTCTGTAATAATGCATTGTCAGTAGGTCTTAGCATCATGTCTGATTCTCTGTAATAATGGTATAGGTCTTAGAATAATAATGCATTGTCAGTAGGTCTTAGCATCATGTCTGATTCTCTGTAATAATGGTATGGGAATAATAATGCATTGTCAGTAGGTCTTAGCATCATGTCTGATTCTCTGTAATAATGCATTGTCAGTAGGTCTTAGCATCATGTCTGATTCTCTGTAATAATGGTATGGGAATAATAATGCATTGTCAGTAGGTCTTAGCATCATGTCTGATTCTCTGTAATAATGGTATGGGAATAATAATGCATTGTCAGTAGGTCTTAGCATCATGTCTGATTCTCTGTAATAATGGTATGGGAATAATAATGCATTGTCAGTAGGTCTTAGCATCATGTCTGATTCTCTGTAATAATGGTATGGGAATAATAATGCATTGTCAGTAGGTCTTAGCATCATGTCTGATTCTCTGTAATAATGCATTTTCAGTAGGTCTTAGCATCATGTCTGATTCTCTGTAATAATGGTATGGGAATAATAATGCATTGTCAGTAGGTCTTAGCATCATGTCTGATTCTCTGTAATAATGGTCAGTGGTCTTAGAATAATAATGCATTGTCAGTAGGTCTTAGCATCATGTCTGATTCTCTGTAATAATGGTATGGGAATAATAATGCATTGTCAGTAGGTCTTAGCATCATGTCTGATTCTCTGTAATAATGCATTGTCAGTAGGTCTTAGCATCATGTCTGATTCTCTGTAATAATGCATTGTCAAGGTCTTAGCATCATGTCTGATTCTCTGTAATAATGCATTGTCAGTAGGTCTTAGCATCATGTCTGATTCTCTGTAATAATGCATTGTCAGTAGGTCTTAGCATCATGTCTGATTCTCTGTAATAATGGTATGGGAATAATAATGCATTGTCAGTAGGTCTTAGCATCATGTCTGATTCTCTGTAATAATGCATTGTCAGTAGGTCTTAATAATGCATCATCAGTAGGTCTTAGATCATGTCTGATTCTCTGTAATAATGGTATGCATTGTCAGTAGGTCTTAGCATCATGTCTGATTCTCTGTAATAATGCATTGTCAGTAGGTCTTAGCATCATGTCTGATTCTCTGTAATAATGCATTGTCAGTAGGTCTTAGCATCATGTCTGATTCTCTGTAATAATGGTATGGGAATAATAATGCATTGTCAGTAGGTCTTAGCATCATGTCTGATTCTCTGTAATAATGGTATGGGAATAATAATGCATTGTCAGTAGGTCTTAGCATCATGTCTGATTCTCTGTAATAATGGATTGTCAGTAGGTCTTAGCATCATGTCTGATTCTCTGTAATAATGGTATGGGAATAATAATGCATTGTCAGTAGGTCTTAGCATCATGTCTGATTCTCTGTAATAATGGTATGGGAATAATAATGCATTGTCAGTAGGTCTTAGCATCATGTCTGATTCTCTGTAATAATGCATTGTCAGTAGGTCTTAGCATCATGTCTTCTCTGTATTCTTGTCAGTGTCTTAATCAATGTAATAATGCATTGTCAGTAGGTCTTAGCATCATGTCTGATTCTCTGTAATAATAATGCATTGTCAGTAGGTCTTAGCATCATGTCTGATTCTCTGTAATAATGGTATGGGAATAATAATGCATTGTCAGTAGGTCTTAGCATCATGTCTGATTCTCTGTAATAATGGTATGGGAATAATAATGCATTGTCAGTAGGTCTTAGCATCATGTCTGATTCTCTGTAATAATGGTATGGGAATAATAATGCATTGTCAGTAGGTCTTAGCATCATGTCTGATTCTCTGTAATAATGGTATGGGAATAATAATGCATTGTCAGTAGGTCTTAGCATCATGTCTGATTCTCTGTAATAATGCATTGTCAGTAGGTCTTAGCATCATGTCTGATTCTCTGTAATAATGGTATGGGAATAATAATGCATTGTCAGTAGGTCTTAGCATCATGTCTGATTCTCTGTAATAATGGTATGGGAATAATAATGCATTGTCAGTAGGTCTTAGCATCATGTCTGATTCTCTGTAATAATGCATTGTCAGTAGGTCTTAGCATCATGTCTGATTCTCTGTAATAATGGTGTGGGAATAATAATGCATTGTCAGTAGGTCTTAGCCTCATGTCTGATTCTCTGTAATAATGGTATAGGAATAATAATGCATTGTCAGTAGGTCTTAGCATCATGTCTGATTCTCTGTAATAATGCATTGTCAGTAGGTATTAGCATCATGTCTGATTCTCTGTAATAATGCATTGTCAGTAGGTCTTAGCATCAGGTCTGATTCTCTGTAATAATGCATTGTCAGTAGGTCTTAGCATCATGTCTGATTCTCTGTAATAATGCATTGTCAGTAGGTCTTAGCATCATGTCTGATTCTCTGTAATAATGGTATGGGAATAATAATGCATTGTCAGTAGGTCTTAGCATCATGTCTGATTCTCTGTAATAATGCATTGTCAGTAGGTCTTAGCATCATGTCTGATTCTCTGTAATAATGGTAAATAATGCATTGTCAGTAGGTCTTAGCATCATGTCTGAGGTCATTGTCAGTAGGTCTTAGCATCATGTCTGATTCTCTGTAATAATGCATTGTCAGTAGGTCTTAGCATCATGTCTGATTCTCTGTAATAATGGTATGGGAATAATGCATTGTCAGTAGGTCTTAGCATCATGTCTGATTCTCTGTAATAATGCATTGTCAGTAGGTCTTAGCATCATGTCTGATTCTCTGTAATAATGCATTGTCAGTAGGTCTTAGCATCATGTCTGATTCTCTGTAATAATGGTATGGGAATAATAATGCATTGTCAGTAGGTCTTAGCATCATGTCTGATTCTCTGTAATAATGTTATGTTAGGAATAATAATGCATTGTCAGTAGGTCTTAGCATCATGTCTGATTCTCTGTAATAATGGATTGTCAGTAGGTCTTAGCATCATGTCTGATTCTCTGTAATAATGCATTGTCAGTAGGTCTTAGCATCATGTCTGATTCTCTGTAATAATGGATTGTCAGTAGGTCTTAGCATCATGTCTGATTCTCTGTAATAATGGTATGGGAATAATAATGCATTGTCAGTAGGTCTTAGCATCATGTCTGATTCTCTGTAATAATGCATTGTCAGTAGGTCTTAGCATCATGTCTGATTCTCTGTAATAATGCATTGTCAGTAGGTCTTAGCATCATGTCTGATTCTCTGTAATAATGCATTGTCAGTAGGTCTTAGCATCATGTCTGATTCTCTGTAATAATGCATTGTCAGTAGGTCTTAGCATCATGTCTGATTCTCTGTAATAATGGTATGGGAATAATAATGCATTGTCAGTAGGTCTTAGCATCATGTCTGATTCTCTGTAATAATGCATTGTCAGTAGGTCTTAGCATCATGTCTGATTCTCTGTAATAATGCATTTGTCAGTAGGTCTTAGCATCATGTCTGATTCTCTGTAATAATGCATTGTCAGTAGGTCTTAGCATCATGTCTGATTCTCTGTAATAATGCTTTGTCAGTAGGTCTTAGCATCATGTCTGATTCTCTGTAATAATGGTATGGGAATAATAATGCATTGTCAGTAGGTCTTAGCATCATGTCTGATTCTCTGTAATAATGGTATGGGAATAATAATGCATTGTCAGTAGGTCTTAGCATCATGTCTGATTCTCTGTAATAATGGATTGTCAGTAGGTCTTAGCATCATGTCTGATTCTCTGTAATAATGGTATGGGAATAATAATGCATTGTCAGTAGGTCTTAGCATCATGTCTGATTCTCTGTAATAATGCATTGTCAGTAGGTCTTAGCATCATGTCTGATTCTCTGTAATAATGCATTGTCAGTAGGTCTTAGCATCATGTCTGATTCTCTGTAATAATGGTATGGGAATAATAATGCATTGTCAGTAGGTCTTAGCATCATGTCTGATTCTCTGTAATAATGGTATGGGAATAATAATGCATTGTCAGTAGGTCTTAGCATCATGTCTGATTCTCTGTAATAATGGTATGGGAATAATAATGCATTGTCAGTAGGTCTTAGCATCATGTCTGATTCTCTGTAATAATGGTATGGGAATCATAATGCATTGTCAGTAGGTCTTAGCATCATGTCTGATTCTCTGTAATAATGGTATGGGAATAATAATGCATTGTCAGTAGGTCTTAGCATCATGTCTGATTCTCTGTAATAATGCATTGTCAGTAGGTCTTAGCATCATGTCTGATTCTCTGTAATAATGGTATGGGAATAATAATGCATTGTCAGTAGGTCTTAGCATCATGTCTGATTCTCTGTAATAATGGTATGGGAATAATAATGCATTGTCAGTAGGTCTTAGCATCATGTCTGATTCTCTGTAATAATGCATTGTCAGTAGGTCTTAGCATCATGTCTGATTCTCTGTAATAATGGTATGGGAATAATAATGCATTGTCAGTAGGTCTTAGCATCATGTCTGATTCTCTGTAATAATGGTATGGGAATAATAATGCATTGTCAGTAGGTCTTAGCATCATGTCTGATTCTCTGTAATAATGCATTGTCAGTAGGTCTTAGCATCAT
Source organism: Oncorhynchus tshawytscha (assembly GCF_018296145.1). NCBI lineage: Eukaryota > Metazoa > Chordata > Actinopteri > Salmoniformes > Salmonidae > Oncorhynchus > Oncorhynchus tshawytscha. The sequence continues at coordinate 1,133,246 of NC_056430.1, read as the reverse complement.
GTCTGATTCTCTGTAATAATGCATTGTCAGTAGGTCTTAGCATCATGTCTGATTCTCTGTAATAATGCATTGTCAGTAGGTCTTAGCATCATGTCTGATTCTCTGTAATAATGCATTGTCAGTAGGTCTTAGCATCATGTCTGATTCTCTGTAATAATGCATTGTAGTGGTCTTAGCATCATGTCTGATAATAATGGTATGGGAATAATAATGCATTGTCAGTAGGTCTTAGCATCATGTCTGATTCTCTGTAATAATGCATTGTCAGTAGGTCTTAGCATCATGTCTGATTCTCTGTAATAATGCTTTGTCAGTAGGTCTTAGCATCATGTCTGATTCTCTGTAATAATGCATTGTCAGTAGGTCTTAGCATCATGTCTGATTCTCTGTAATAATGCTTTGTCAGTAGGTCTTAGCATCATGTCTGATTCTCTGTAATAATGGTATGGGAATAATAATGCATTGTCAGTAGGTCTTAGCATCATGTCTGATTCTCTGTAATAATGGTATGGGAATAATAATGCATTGTCAGTAGGTCTTAGCATCATGTCTGATTCTCTGTAATAATGCATTGTCAGTAGGTCTGTCTGATTCTCTGTAATAATGCATCAGTAGGTCTTAGCATCATGTCTGATTCTCTGTAATAATGGTATGGGAATAATAATGCATTGTCAGTAGGTCTTAGCATCATGTCTGATTCTCTGTAATAATGCATTGTCAGTAGGTCTTAGCATCATGTGATTCTCTGTAATAATGCATTGTCAGTAGGTCTTAGCATCATGTCTGATTCTCTGTAATAATGGTATGGGAATAATAATGCATTGTCAGTAGGTCTTAGCATCATGTCTGATTCTCTGTAATAATGCATTGTCAGTAGGTCTTAGCATCAGCATAATTCATTGTCAGTAGGTCTTAGCATCATGTCTGATTCTCTGTAATAATGCATTGTCAGTAGGTCTTAGCATCATGTCTGATTCTCTGTAATAATGCATTGTCAGTAGGTCTTAGCATCATGTCTGATTCTCTGTAATAATGGTATGGGAATAATAATGCATTGTCAGTAGGTCTTAGCATCATGTCTGATTCTCTGTAATAATGCATTGTCAGTAGGTCTTAGCATCATGTCTGATTCTCTGTAATAATGCTTTGTCAGTAGGTCTTAGCATCATGTCTGATTCTCTGTAATAATGGTATGGGAATAATAATGCATTGTTCGTAGGTCTTAGCATCATGTCTGATTCTCTGTAATAATGCATTGTCAGTAGGTCTTGCATCATGTCTGATTCTCTGTAATAATGCATTGTCAGTAGGTCTTAGCATCATGTCTGATTCTCTGTAATAATGGTATGGGAATAATAATGCATTGTCAGTAGGTCTTAGCATCATGTCTGATTCTCTGTAATAATGCATTGTCAGTAGGTCTTAGCATCATGTCTGATTCTCTGTAATAATGGTATGGGAATAATAATGCATTGTCAGTAGGTCTTAGCATCATGTCTGATTCTCTGTAATAATGCATTGTCAGTAGGTCTTAGCATCATGTCTGATTCTCTGTAATAATGGTATGGGAATAATAATGCATTGTCAGTAGGTCTTAGCATCATGTCTGATTCTCTGTAATAATGCATTGTCAGTAGGTCTTAGCATCATGTCTGATTCTCTGTAATAATGCATTGTCAGTAGGTCTTAGCATCATGTCTGATTCTCTGTAATAATGCATTGTCAGTAGGTCTTAGCATCATGTCTGATTCTCTGTAATAATGGTATGGGAATAATAATGCATTGTCAGTAGGTCTTAGCATCATGTCTGATTCTCTGTAATAATGGTATGGGAATAATAATGCATTGTCAGTAGGTCTTAGCATCATGTCTGATTCTCTGTAATAATGCATTGTCAGTAGGTCTTAGCATCATGTCTGATTCTCTGTAATAATGCATTGTCAGTAGGTCTTAGCATCATGTCTGATTCTCTGTAATAATGCATTGTCAGTAGGTCTTAGCATCATGTCTGATTCTCTGTAATAATGGTATGGGAATAATAATGCATTGTCAGTAGGTCTTAGCATCATGTCTGATTCTCTGTAATAATGCATTGTCAGTAGGTCTTAGCATCATGTCTGATTCTCTGTAATAATGGTATCATGGAATAATAATGCATTGTCAGTAGGTCTTAGCATCATGTCTGATTCTCTGTAATAATGGTATGGGAATAATAATGCATTGTCAGTAGGTCTTAGCATCATGTCTGATTCTCTGTAATAATGGTATGGGAATAATAATGCATTGTCAGTAGGTCTTAGCATCATGTCTGATTCTCTGTAATAATGGTATGGGAATAATAATGCATTGTCAGTAGGTCTTAGCATCATGTCTGATTCTCTGTAATAATGCATTGTCAGTAGGTCTTAGCATCATGTCTGATTCTCTGTAATAATGGTATGGGAATAATAATGCATTGTCAGTAGGTCTTAGCATCATGTCTGATTCTCTGTAATAATGCATTGTCAGTAGGAATAATAATGCATTGTCAGTAGGTCTTAGCATCATGTCTGATTCTCTGTAATAATGGTATGGGAATAATAATGCATTGTCAGTAGGTCTTAGCATCATGTCTGATTCTCTGTAATAATGCATTGTCAGTAGGTCTTAGCATCATGTCTGATTCTCTGTAATAATGCATTGTCAGTAGGTCTTAGCATCATGTCTGATTCTCTGTAATAATGCATTGTCAGTAGGTCTTAGCATCATGTCTGATTCTCTGTAATAATGCATTGTCAGTAGGTCTTAGCATCATGTCTGATTCATGTAATAATGTCTCAGTAGGTCTTAGCATCATGTCTGATTCTCTGTAATAATGCATTGTCAGTAGGTCTTAGCATCATGTCTGATTCTCTGTAATAATGGTATGGGAATAATAATGCATTGTCAGTAGGTCTTAGCATCATGTCTGATTCTCTGTAATAATGCATTGTCAGTAGGTCTTAGCATCATGTCTGATTCTCTGTAATAATGCATTGTCAGTAGGTCTTAGCATCATGTCTGATTCTCTGTAATAATGGTATGGTAATAATGCATTGTCAGTAGGTCTTAGCATCATGTCTGATTCTCTGTAATAATGCATTGTCAGTAGGTCTTAGCATCATGTCTGATTCTCTGTAATAATGGTATGGGAATAATAATGCATTGTCAGTAGGTCTTAGCATCATGTCTGATTCTCTGTAATAATGGTATGGGAATAATAATGCATTGTCAGTAGGTCTTAGCATCATGTCTGATTCTCTGTAATAATGCATTGTCAGTAGGTCTTAGCATCATGTCTGATTCTCTGTAATAATGCATTGTCAGTAGGTCTTAGCATCATGTCTGATTCTCTGTAATAATGCATTGTCAGTAGGTCTTAGCATCATGTCTGATTCTCTGTAATAATGGTATAGGTCTTAGCAATAAATAATGCATTTTCAGTAGGTCTTAGCATCATGTCTGATTCTCTGTAATAATGGTATGGGAATAATAATGCATTGTCAGTAGGTCTTAGCATCATGTCTGATTCTCTGTAATAATGGTATGGGAATAATAATGCATTGTCAGTAGGTCTTAGCATCATGTCTGATTCTCTGTAATAATGGTATGGGAATAATAATGCATTGTCGGTAGGTCTTAGCATCATGTCTGATTCTCTGTAATAATGGTATGGGAATAATAATGCATTGTCGGTAGGTCTTAACATCATGTCTGATTCTCTGTAATAATGCATTGTCGGTAGGTCTTAGCATCATGTCTGATTCTCTGTAATAATGCATTGTCAGTAGGTCTTAGCATCATGTCTGATTCTCTGTAATAATGCATTGTCAGTAGGTCTTAGCATCATGTCTGATTCTCTGTAATAATGCATTGTCAGTAGGTCTTAGCATCATGTCTGATTCTCTGTAATAATGGTATGGGAATAATAATGCATTGTCAGTAGGTCTTAGCATCATGTCTGATTCTCTGTAATAATGCATTGTCAGTAGGTCTTAGCATCATGTCTGATTCTCTGTAATAATGCTTTGTCAGTAGGTCTTAGCATCATGTCTGATTCTCTGTAATAATGCATTGTCAGTAGGTCTTAGCATCATGTCTGATTCTCTGTAATAATGCTTTGTCAGTAGGTCTTAGCATCATGTCTGATTCTCTGTAATAATGGTATGGGAATAATAATGCATTGTCAGTAGGTCTTAGCATCATGTCTGATTCTCTGTAATAATGGTATGGGAATAATAATGCATTGTCAGTAGGTCTTAGCATCATGTCTGATTCTCTGTAATAATGGATTGTCAGTAGGTCTTAGCATCATGTCTGATTCTCTGTAATAATGGTATGGGAATAATAATGCATTGTCAGTAGGTCTTAGCATCATGTCTGATTCTCTGTAATAATGGTATGGGAATAATAATGCATTGTCAGTAGGTCTTAGCATCATGTCTGATTCTCTGTAATAATGGTATGGGAATAATAATGCATTGTCAGTAGGTCTTAGCATCATGTCTGATTCTCTGTAATAATGTCAGTAGGTCTTAGCATCATATGAATAATAATGCATTGTCAGTAGGTCTTAGCATCATGTCTGATTCTCTGTAATAATGCATTGTCAGTAGGTCTTAGCATCATGTCTGATTCTCTGTAATAATGCATTGTCATTGTAGGTCTTAGCATCATGTCTGATTCTCTGTAATAATGGTATGGGAATAATGCATTGTCAGTAGGTCTTAGCATCATGTCTGATTCTCTGTAATAATGGTATGGGAATAATAATGCATTGTCAGTAGGTCTTAGCATCATGTCTGATTGCTTGTCAGTAATCATGTCTGATTCTTAATAATGCATTGTCAGTAGGTCTTAGCATCATGTCTGATTCTCTGTAATAATGCATTGTCAGTAGGTCTTAGCATCATGTCTGATTCTCTGTAATAATGGTATGGGAATAATAATGCATTGTCAGTAGGTCTTAGCATCATGTCTGATTCTCTGTAATAATGCATTGTCATAGGTCTTAGCATCATCATGTCTGGTATGGGAATAATAATGCATTGTCAGTAGGTCTTAGCATCATGTCTGATTCTCTGTAATAATGGTATGGGATAATAATGCATTGTCAGTAGGTCTTAGCATCATGTCTGATTCTCTGTAATAATGCATTGTCAGTAGGTCTTAGCATCATGTCTGATTCTCTGTAATAATGCATTGTCAGTAGGTCTTAGCATCATGTCTGATTCTCTGTAATAATGGTAAATAATAATGCATTGTCAGTAGGTCTTAGCATCATGTCTGATTCTCTGTAATAATGGTATGGGAATAATAATGCATTGTCAGTAGGTCTTAGCATCATGTCTGATTCTCTGTAATAATGGTATGGGAATAATAATGCATTGTCAGTAGGTCTTAGCATCATGTCTGATTCTCTGTAATAATGCATTGTCAGTAGGTCTTAGCATCATGTCTGATTCTCTGTAATAATGCATTGTCAGTAGGTCTTAGCATCATGTCTGATTCTCTGTAATAATGCATTGTCAGTAGGTCTTAGCATCATGTCTGATTCTCTGTAATAATGGTATGGGAATAATAATGCATTGTCAGTAGGTCTTAGCATCATGTCTGATTCTCTGTAATAATGCATTGTCAGTAGGTCTTAGCATCATGTCTGATTCTCTGTAATAATGGTATGGGAATAATAATGCATTGTCAGTAGGTCTTAGCATCATGTCTGATTCTCTGTAATAATGGTATAATGCATTGGGAATAATAATGCATTGTCAGTAGGTCTTAGCATCATGTCTGATTCTCTGTAATAATGCATTGTCAGTAGGTCTTAGCATCATGTCTGATTCTCTGTAATAATGCATTGTCAGTAGGTCTTAGCATCATGTCTGATTCTCTGTAATAATGGTATGGGAATAATAATGCATTGTCAGTAGGTCTTAGCATCATGTCTGATTCTCTGTAATAATGCATTGTCTAGGTCTTAGCATCATGTCTGATTCTCTGTAATAATGCATTGTCAGTAGGTCTTAGCATCTGTCTGATTCTCTGTAATAATGCATTGTCAGTAGGTCTTAGCATCATGTCTGATTCTCTGTAATAATGGTATGGGAATAATAATGCATTGTCAGTAGGTCTTAGCATCATGTCTGATTCTCTGTAATAATGCATTGTCAGTAGGTCTTAGCATCATGTCTGATTCTCTGTAATAATGGTATGCATTGTCAGTAGGTCTTAGCATCATGTCTGATTCTCTGGTATAATAATGCATTGTCAGTAGGTCTTAGCATCATGTCTGATTCTCTGTAATAATGGTATGGGAATAATAATGCATTGTCAGTAGGTCTTAGCATCATGTCTGATTCTCTGTAATAATGCATTGTCAGTAGGTCTTAGCATCATGTCTGATTCTCTGTAATAATGCATTGTCAGTAGGTCTTAGCATCATGTCTGATTCTCTGTAATAATGGTATGGGAATAATAATGCATTGTCAGTAGGTCTTAGCATCATGTCTGATTCTCTGTAATAATGCATTGTCAGTAGGTCTTAGCATCATGTCTGATTCTCTGTAATAATGGTATGGGAATAATAATGCATTGTCAGTAGGTCTTAGCATCATGTCTGATTCTCTGTAATAATGCATTGTCAGTAGGTCTTAGCATCATGTCTGATTCTCTGTAATAATGCATTGTCAGTAGGTCTTAGCATCATGTCTGATTCTCTGTAATAATGGTATGGGAATAATAATGCATTGTCAGTAGGTCTTAGCATCATGTCTGATTCTCTGTAATAATGGTATGGGAATAATAATGCATTGTCAGTAGGTCTTAGCATCATGTCTGATTCTCTGTAATAATGGTATGGGAATAATAATGCATTGTCAGTAGGTCTTAGCATCATGTCTGATTCTCTGTAATAATGGTCAGTAGGTCTTAGCATCATGTCTGATTCTCTGTAATAATGCATTGTCAGTAGGTCTTAGCATCATGTCTGATTCTCTGTAATAATGGTATGGGAATAATAATGCATTGTCAGTAGGTCTTAGCATCATGTCTGATTCTCTGTAATAATGCATTGTCAGTAGGTCTTAGCATCATGTCTGATTCTCTGTAATAATGGTATGGGAATAATAATGCATTGTCAGTAGGTCTTAGCATCATGTCTGATTCTCTGTAATAATGGTATGGGAATAATAATGCATTGTCAGTAGGTCTTAGCATCATGTCTGATTCTCTGTAATAATGCATTGTCAGTAGGTCTTAGCATCATGTCTGATTCTCTGTAATAATGGTATGGGAATAATAATGCATTGTCAGTAGGTCTTAGCATCATGTCTGATTCTCTGTAATAATGGTATGGGAATAATAATGCATTGTCAGTAGGTCTTAGCATCATGTCTGATTCTCTGTAATAATGCATTGTCAGTAGGTCTTAGCATCATGTCTGATTCTCTGTAATAATGCATTGTCAGTAGGTCTTAGCATCATGTCTGATTCTCTGTAATAATGCATTGTCAGTAGGTCTTAGCATCATGTCTGATTCTCTGTAATAATGCATTGTCAGTAGGTCTTAGCATCATGTCTGATTCTCTGTAATAATGGTATGGGAATAATAATGCATTGTCAGTAGGTCTTAGCATCATGTCTGATTCTCTGTAATAATGCATTGTCATGGTCTTAGCATCATGTCTGATTCTCTGTAATAATGCATTGTCAGTGGTTCTTAGCATCATGTCTGATTCTCTGTAATAATGCATTGTCGGTAGGTCTTAGGATCATGTCTGATTCTCTGTAATAATGCATTGTCAGTAGGTCTTAACATCATGTCTGATTCTCTGTAATAATGCATTGTCAGTAGGTCTTAGCATCATGTCTGATTCTCTGTAATAATGGTATGGGAATAATAATGCATTGTCAGTAGGTCTTAGCATCATGTCTGATTCTCTGTAATAATGGTATGGGAATAATAATGCATTGTCAGTAGGTCTTAGCATCATGTCTGATTCTCTGTAATAATGCATTGTCAGTAGGTCTTAGCATCATGTCTGATTCTCTGTAATAATGGTATGGGAATAATAATGCATTGTCAGTAGGTCTTAGCATCATGTCTGATTCTCTGTAATAATGCATTGTCAGTAGGTCTTAGCATCATGTCTGATTCTCTGTAATAATGCATTGTCAGTAGGTCTTAGCATCATGTCTGATTCTCTGTAATAATGGTATGGGAATAATAATGCATTGTCAGTAGGTCTTAGCATCATGTCTGATTCTCTGTAATAATGCATTGTCAGTAGGTCTTAGCATCATGTCTGATTCTCTGTAATAATGCATTGTCAGTAGGTCTTAGCATCATGTCTGATTCTCTGTAATAATGCATTGTCAGTAGGTCTTAGCATCATGTCTGATTCTCTGTAATAATGGTATGGGAATAATAATGCATTGTCAGTAGGTCTTAGCATCATGTCTGATTCTCTGTAATAATGCATTGTCAGTAGGTCTTAGCATCATGTCTGATTCTCTGTAATAATGCATTGTCAGTAGGTCTTAGCATCATGTCTGATTCTCTGTAATAATGGTATGGGAATAATAATGCATTGTCAGTAGGTCTTAGCATCATGTCTGATTCTCTGTAATAATGCATTGTCAGTAGGTCTTAGCATCATGTCTGATTCTCTGTAATAATGCATTGTCAGTAGGTCTTAGCATCATGTCTGATTCTCTGTAATAATGCATTGTCAGTAGGTCTTAGCATCATGTCTGATTCTCTGTAATAATGCATTGTCAGTCAGTAGGTCTTAGCATCATGTCTGATTCTCTGTAATAATGCATTGTCAGTAGGTCTTAGCATCATGTCTGATTCTCTGTAATAATGGTATGGGAATAATAATGCATTGTCAGTAGGTCTTAGCATCATGTCTGATTCTCTGTAATAATGCATTGTCAGTAGGTCTTAGCATCATGTCTGATTCTCTGTAATAATGGTATGGGAATAATAATGCATTGTCAGTAGGTCTTAGCATCATGTCTGATTCTCTGTAATAATGCATTGTCAGTAGGTCTTAGCATCATGTCTGATTCTCTGTAATAATGCATTGTCAGTAGGTCTTAGCATCATGTCTGATTCTCTGTAATAATGGTATGGGAATAATAATGCATTGTCAGTAGGTCTTAGCATCATGTCTGATTCTCTGTAATAATGCATTGTCAGTAGGTCTTAATCAATTCTCTGTAATGCATTGTCAGTAGGTCTTAGCATCATGTCTGATTCTCTGTAATAATGGTATGGGAATAATAATGCATTGTCATGGTCTTAGCATCATGTCTGATTCTCTGTAATAATAATGCATTGTCAGTAGGTCTTAGCATCATGTCTGATTCTCTGTAATAATGCATTGTCAGTAGGTCTTAGCATCATGTCTGATTCTCTGTAATAATGCATTGTCAGTAGGTCTTAGCATCATGTCTGATTCTCTGTAATAATGCATTGTCAGTAGGTCTTAGCATCATGTCTGATTCTCTGTAATAATGGTATGGGAATAATAATGCATTGTCAGTAGGTCTTAGCATCATGTCTGATTCTCTGTAATAATGCATTGTCAGTAGGTCTTAGCATCATGTCTGATTCTCTGTAATAATGGTATGGGAATAATAATGCATTGTCAGTAGGTCTTAGCATCATGTCTGATTCTCTGTAATAATCTATGGGAATAATAATGCATTGTCAGTAGGTCTTAGCATCATGTCTGATTCTCTGTAATAATGGTATGGGAATGCATTTGTCAGTAGGTCTTAGCATCATGTCTGATTCTCTGTAATAATGGTATCAGTAATAATCATGCATTGTCAGTAGGTCTTAGCATCATGTCTGATTCTCTGTAATAATGCATTGTCAGTAGGTCTTAGCATCATGTCTGATTCTCTGTAATAATGGTATGGGAATAATAATGCATTGTCAGTAGGTCTTAGCATCATGTCTGATTCTCTGTAATAATGCATTGTCAGTAGGTCTTAGCATCATGTCTGATTCTCTGTAATAATGCATTGTCAGTAGGTCTTAGCATCATGTCTGATTCTCTGTAATAATGGTATGGGAATAATAATGCATTGTCAGTAGGTCTTAGCATCATGTCTGATTCTCTGTAATAATGCATTGTCATTCTCTGTAGGTCTTAGCATCATGTCTGATTCTCTGTAATAATGGTATGGGAATAATAATGCATTGTCAGTAGGTCTTAGCATCATGTCTGATTCTCTGTAATAATGCATTGTCAGTAGGTCTTAGCATCATGTCTGATTCTCTGTAATAATGGTATGGGAATAATAATGCATTGTCAGTAGGTCTTAGCATCATGTCTGATTCTCTGTAATAATGCATTGTCAGTAGGTCTTAGCATCATGTCTGATTCTCTGTAATAATGCATTGTCAGTAGGTCTTAGCATCATGTCTGATTCTCTGTAATAATGGTATGGGAATAATAATGCATTGTCAGTAGGTCTTAGCATCATGTCTGATTCTCTGTAATAATGGTAGCATCATGTCTGATAATAATGCATTGTCAGTAGGTCTTAGCATCATGTCTGATTCTCTGTAATAATGGTATGGGAATAATAATGCATTGTCAGTAGGTCTTAGCATCATGTCTGATTCTCTGTAATAATGCATTGTCAGTAGGTCTTAGCATCATGTCTGATTCTCTGTAATAATTGGGAATAATAATGCATTGTCAGTAGGTCTTAGCATCATGTCTGATTCTCTGTAATAATGGTATGGGAATAATAATGCATTGTCAGTAGGTCTTAGCATCATGTCTGATTCTCTGTAATAATGCATTGTCAGTAGGTCTTAGCATCATGTCTGATTCTCTGTAATAATGCATTGTCAGTAGGTCTTAGCATCATGTCTGATTCTCTGTAATAATGCATTGTCAGTAGGTCTTAGCATCATGTCTGATTCTCTGTAATAATGCATTGTCAGTAGGTCTTAGCATCATGTCTGATTCTCTGTAATAATGGTATGGGAATAATAATGCATTGTCAGTAGGTCTTAGCATCATGTCTGATTCTCTGTAATAATGCATTGTCAGTAGGTCTTAGCATCATGTCTGATTCTCTGTAATAATGCATTGTCAGTAGGTCTTAGCATCATGTCTGATTCTCTGTAATAATGCATTGTCAGTAGGTCTTAGCATCATGTCTGATTCTCTGTAATAATGCATGTCAGTAGGTTTAGCATCATGTCTGATTCTCTGTAATAATGGTATGGGAATAATAATGCATTGTCAGTAGGTCTTAGCATCATGTCTGATTCTCTGTAATATTGTCAGTGGTATGGGAATAATAATGCATTGTCAGTAGGTCTTAGCATCATGTCTGATTCTCTGTAATAATGGTATTAATAATGCATTGTCAGTAGGTCTTAGCATCATGTCTGATTCTCTGTAATAATGGTATGGGAATAATAATGCATTGTCAGTAGGTCTTAGCATCATGTCTGATTCTCTGTAATAATGCATTGTCAGTAGGTCTTAGCATCATGTCTGATTCTCTGTAATAATGGTATGGGAATAATAATGCATTGTCAGTAGGTCTTAGCATCATGTCTGATTCTCTGTAATAATGCATTGTCAGTAGGTCTTAGCATCATGTCTGATTCTCTGTAATAATGCATTGTCAGTAGGTCTTAGCATCATGTCTGATTCTCTGTAATAATGCATTGTCAGTAGGTCTTAGCATCATGTCTGATTCTCTGTAATAATGGTATGGGAATAATAATGCATTGTCAGTAGGTCTTAGCATCATGTCTGATTCTCTGTAATAATGCATTGTCAGTAGGTCTTAGCATCATGTCTGATTCTCTGTAATAATGCATTGTCAGTAGGTCTTAGCATCATGTCTGATTCTCTGTAATAATGGTATTGTCAGGGAATAATAATGCATTGTCAGTAGGTCTTAGCATCATGTCTGATTCTCTGTAATAATGCATTGTCAGTAGGTCTTAGCATCATGTCTGATTCTCTGTAATAATGCATTGTCAGTAGGTCTTAGCATCATGTCTGATTCTCTGTAATAATGGTATGGGAATAATAATGCATTGTCAGTAGGTCTTAGCATCATGTCTGATTCTCTGTAATAATGCATTGTCAGTAGGTCTTAGCATCATGTCTGATTCTCTGTAATAATGGTATTGTCATAATAATGCATTGTCAGTAGGTCTTAGCATCATGTCTGATTCTCTGTAATAATGCATTGTCAGTAGGTCTTAGCATCATGTCTGATTCTCTGTAATAATGGTATGGGAATAATAATGCATTGTCAGTAGGTCTTAGCATCATGTCTGATTCTCTGTAATAATGCATTGTCAGTAGGTCTTAGCATCATGTCTGATTCTCTGTAATAATGCATTGTCAGTAGGTCTTAGCATCATGTCTGATTCTCTGTAATAATGGTATGGGAATAATAATGCATTGTCAGTAGGTCTTAGCATCATGTCTGATTCTCTGTAATAATGGTATGGGAATAATAATGCATTGTCAGTAGGTCTTAGCATCATGTCTGATTCTCTGTAATAATGGTATGGGAATAATAATGCATTGTCAGTAGGTCTTAGCATCATGTCCGATTCTCTGTAATAATGCATTGTCAGTAGGTCTTAGCATCATGTCTGATTCTCTGTAATAATGCATTGTCAGTAGGTCTTGGCATCATGTCTGATTCTCTGTAATAATGCATTGTCAGTAGGTCTTAATGCATTGTCAGTAGGTCTTAGCATCATGTCTGATTCTCTGTAATAATGGTATGGGAATAATAATGCATTGTCAGTAGGTCTTAGCATCATGTCTGATTCTCTGTAATAATGCATTGTCAGTAGGTCTTAGCATCATGTCTGATTCTCTGTAATAATGGTCTTAGGGATAATAATGCATTGTCAGTAGGTCTTAGCATCATGTCTGATTCTCTGTAATAATGGTATGGGAATAATAATGCATTGTCAGTAGGTCTTAGCATCATGTCTGATTCTCTGTAATAATGCATTGTAGTAGGTCTTAGCATAATTCTCTGTAATAATGCATTGTCAGTAGGTCTTAGCATCATGTCTGATTCTCTGTAATAATGGTATGGGAATAATAATGCATTGTCAGTAGGTCTTAGCATCATGTCTGATTCTCTGTAATAATGGTAAATGCATTGTCAGTAGGTCTTAGCATCATGTCTGATTCTCTGTAATAATGCATTGTCAGTAGGTCTTAGCATCATGTCTGATTCTCTGTAATAATGCATTGTCAGTGATAATGCATTGTCAGTAGGTCTTAGCATCATGTCTGATTCTCTGTAATAATGGTATGGGAATAATAATGCATTGTCAGTAGGTCTTAGCATCATGTCTGATTCTCTGTAATAATGCATTGTCAGTAGGTCTTAGCATCATGTCTGATTCTCTGTAATAATGGTATGGGAATAATAATGCATTGTCAGTAGGTCTTAGCATCATGTCTGATTCTCTGTAATAATGGTATGGGAATAATAATGCATTGTCAGTAGGTCTTAGCATCATGTCTGATTCTCTGTAATAATGGATTGTCAGTAGGTCTTAGCATCATGTCTGATTCTCTGTAATAATGCATTGTCAGTAGGTCTTAGCATCATGTCTGATTCTCTGTAATAATGGATTGTCAGTAGGTCTTAGCATCATGTCTGATTCTCTGTAATAATGCATTGTCAGTAGGTCTTAGCATCATGTCTGATTCTCTGTAATAATGGTCATGGGTCTTAATAATTCTCTGTAATAATGGTAATGCATTGTCAGTAGGTCTTAGCATCATGTCTGATTCTCTGTAATAATGCATTGTCAGTAGGTCTTAGCATCATGTCTGATTCTCTGTAATAATGGTATGGGAATAATAATGCATTGTCAGTAGGTCTTAGCATCATGTCTGATTCTCTGTAATAATGCATTGTCAGTAGGTCTTAGCATCATGTCTGATTCTCTGTATTCTCTGTAATAATGCATTGTCAGTAGGTCTTAGCATCATGTCTGATTCTCTGTAATAATGGTATGGGAATAATAATGCATTGTCAGTAGGTCTTAGCATCATGTCTGATTCTCTGTAATAATGGTATGGGAATAATAATGCATTGTCAGTAGGTCTTAGCATCATGTCTGATTCTCTGTAATAATGGTATGGGAATAATAATGCATTGTCAGTAGGTCTTAGCATCATGTCTGATTCTCTGTAATAATGCATTGTCAGTAGGTCTTAGCATCATGTCTGATTCTCTGTAATAATGCATTGTCAGTAGGTCTTAGCATCATGTCTGATTCTCTGTAATAATGCATTGTCAGTAGGTCTTAGCATCATGTCTGATTCTCTGTAATAATGGTATGGGAATAATAATGCATTGTCAGTAGGTCTTAGCATCATGTCTGATTCTCTGTAATAATGCATTGTCAGTAGGTCTTAGCATCATGTCTGATTCTCTGTAATAATGGTATGGGAATAATAATGCATTGTCAGTAGGTCTTAGCATCATGTCTGATTCTCTGTAATAATGGTATGGGAATAATAATGCATTGTCAGTAGGTCTTAGCATCATGTCTGATTCTCTGTAATAATGCATTGTCAGTAGGTCTTAGCATCATGTCTGATTCTCTGTAATAATGCATTAATAATGCATTGTCAGTAGGTCTTAGCATCATGTCTGATTCTCTGTAATAATGGTATGGGAATAATAATGCATTGTCAGTAGGTCTTAGCATCATGTCTGATTCTCTGTAATAATGCATTGTCAGTAGGTCTTAGCATCATGTCTGATTCTCTGTAATAATATTGTCAGTAGGTCTTAGCATCATGTCTGATTCTCTGTAATAATGCATTGTCAGTAGGTCTTAGCATCATGTCTGATTCTCTGTAATAATGGTATGGGAATAATAATGCATTGTCAGTAGGTCTTAGCATCATGTCTGATTCTCTGTAATAATGCATTGTCAGTAGGTCTTAGCATCATGTCTGATTCTCTGTAATAATGGTATGGGAATAATAATGCATTGTCAGTAGGTCTTAGCATCATGTCTGATTCTCTGTAATAATGGTATGGGAATAATAATGCATTGTCAGTAGGTCTTAGCATCATGTCTGATTCTCTGTAATAATGCATTGTCAGTAGGTCTTAGCATCATGTCTGATTCTCTGTAATAATGCATTGTCAGTAGGTCTTAGCATCATGTCTGATTCTCTGTAATAATGGTATGGGAATAATGCATTGTCAGTAGGTCTTAGCATCATGTCTGATTCTCTGTAATAATGCATTGTCAGTAGGTCTTAGCATCATGTCTGATTCTCTGTAATAATGGTATGGGAATAATAATGCATTGTCAGTAGGTCTTAGCATCATGTCTGATTCTCTGTAATAATGGTATTGTAATAATGCATTGTCAGTAGGTCTTAGGTCTGATAATAATGCATTGTCAGTAGGTCTTAGCATCATGTCTGATTCTCTGTAATAATGCATTGTCAGTAGGTCTTAGCATCATGTCTGATTCTCTGTAATAATGCATTGTATAGGTCTTAGCAATAAATAATGCATTGTCAGTAGGTCTTAGCATCATGTCTGATTCTCTGTAATAATGGTATGGGAATAATAATGCATTGTCAGTAGGTCTTAGCATCATGTCTGATTCTCTGTAATAATGGTATGGGAATAATAATGCATTGTCAGTAGGTCTTAGCATCATGTCTGATTCTCTGTAATAATGGTATAAATAATAATGCATTGTCAGTAGGTCTTAGCATCATGTCTGATTCTCTGTAATAATGCATTGTCAGTAGGTCTTCATGTCTGATTCTCTGTAATAATGCATTGTCAGTAGGTCTTAGCATCATGTTCTCTGTAATAATGCATTGTCAGTAGGTCTTAGCATCATGTCTGATTCTCTGTAATAATGGTATGGGAATAATAATGCATTGTCAGTAGGTCTTAGCATCATGTCTGATTCTCTGTAATAATGGTATGGGAATAATAATGCATTGTCAGTAGGTCTTAGCATCATGTCTGATTCTCTGTAATAATGGTCAGTAGGTCTTAGCATCATGTCTGATTCTCTGTAATAATAATGCATTGTCAGTAGGTCTTAGCATCATGTCTGATTCTCTGTAATAATGGTATTGGAATAATAATGCATTGTCAGTAGGTCTTAGCATCATGTCTGATTCTCTGTAATAATGCATTGTCAGTAGGTCTTAGCATCATGTCTGATTCTCTGTAATAATGCATTGTCAGTTGTCAGTAGTCTTAGCATCATGTCTGATTCTCTGTAATAATGGTATGGGAATAATAATGCATTGTCAGTAGGTCTTAGCATCATGTCTGATTCTCTGTAATAATGGTATGGGAATAATAATGCATTGTCAGTAGGTCTTAGCATCATGTCTGATTCTCTGTAATAATGCATTGTCAGTAGGTCTTAGCATCATGTCTGATTCTCTGTAATAATGCATTGTCAGTAGGTCTTAGCATCATGTCTGATTCTCTGTAATAATGGTATGGGAATAATGCATTGTCAGTAGGTCTTAGCATCATGTCTGATTCTCTGTAATAATGGTCATGGTCTTAGCAATAATAATGCATTGTCAGTAGGTCTTAGCATCATGTCTGATTCTCTGTAATAATGGTATGGGAATAATAATGCATTGTCAGTAGGTCTTAGCATCATGTCTGATTCTCTGTAATAATGCTTTGTCAGTAGGTCTTAGCATCATGTCTGATTCTCTGTAATAATGCATTGTCAGTAGGTCTTAGCATCATGTCTGATTCTCTGTAATAATGCTTTGTCAGTAGGTCTTAGCATCATGTCTGATTCTCTGTAATAATGCATTGTCAGTAGGTCTTAGCATCATGTCTGATTCTCTGTAATAATGCTTTGTCAGTAGGTCTTAGCATCATGTCTGATTCTCTGTAATAATGGTATGGGAATAATAATGCATTGTCAGTAGGTCTTAGCATCATGTCTGATTCTCTGTAATAATGGTATGGGAATAATAATGCATTGTCAGTAGGTCTTAGCATCATGTCTGATTCTCTGTAATAATGGTATGGGAATAATAATGCATTGTCAGTAGGTCTTAGCATCATGTCTGATTCTCTGTAATAATGGTATGGGAATAATAATGCATTGTCAGTAGGTCTTAGCATCATGTCTGATTCTCTGTAATAATGGTATAGGTCTTAGCAATAAATAATGCATTGTCAGTAGGTCTTAGCATCATGTCTGATTCTCTGTAATAATGGTATGGGAATAATAATGCATTGTCAGTAGGTCTTAGCATCATGTCTGATTCTCTGTAATAATGCATTGTCAGTAGGTCTTAGCATCATGTCTGATTCTCTGTAATAATGCATTGTCAGTAGGTCTTAGCATCATGTCGATTCTCTGTAATAATGCATTGTCAGTAGGTCTTAGCATCATGTCTGATTCTCTGTAATAATGGTATGGGAATAATAATGCATTGTCAGTAGGTCTTAGCATCATGTCTGATTCTCTGTAATAATGCATTGTCAGTAGGTCTTAGCATCATGTCTGATTCTCTGTAATAATGGTATGGGAATAATAATGCATTGTCAGTAGGTCTTAGCATCATGTCTGATTCTCTGTAATAATGCATTGTCAGTAGGTCTTAGCATCATGTCTGATTCTCTGTAATAATGCATTGTCAGTAGGTCTTAGCATCATGTCTGATTCTCTGTAATAATGGTATGGGAATAATAATGCATTGTCAGTAGGTCTTAGCATCATGTCTGATTCTCTGTAATAATGCATTGTCAGTAGGTCTTAGCATCATGTCTGATTCTCTGTAATAATGGTATGGGAATAATAATGCATTGTCAGTAGGTCTTAGCATCATGTCTGATTCTCTGTAATAATGCATTGTCAGTAGGTCTTAGCATCATGTCTGATTCTCTGTAATAATGGTATGGGAATAATAATGCATTGTCAGTAGGTCTTAGCATCATGTCTGATTCTCTGTAATAATGCATTGTCAGTAGGTCTTAGCATCATGTCTGATTCTCTGTAATAATGCATTGTCAGTAGGTCTTAGCATCATGTCTGATTCTCTGTAATAATGCATTGTCAGTAGGTCTTAGCATCATGTCTGATTCTCTGTAATAATGGTATGGGAATAATAATGCATTGTCAGTAGGTCTTAGCATCATGTCTGATTCTCTGTAATAATGGTATGGGAATAATAATGCATTGTCAGTAGGTCTTAGCATCATGTCTGATTCTCTGTAATAATGCATTGTCATTGTCAGTAGGTCTTAGCATCATGTCTGATTCTCTGTAATAATGCATTGTCAGTAGGTCTTAGCATCATGTCTGATTCTCTGTAATAATGCATTGTCATGTATTCTCTGTAATAATGCATTGTCAGTAGGTCTTATCATGTCTGATTCTCTGTAATAATGGTATGGGAATAATAATGCATTGTCAGTAGGTCTTAGCATCATGTCTGATTCTCTGTAATAATGGTATGGGAATAATAATGCATTGTCAGTAGGTCTTAGCATCATGTCTGATTCTCTGTAATAATGCATTGTCAGTAGGTCTTAGCATCATGTCTGATTCTCTGTAATAATGCATTGTCAGTAGGTCTTAGCATCATGTCTGATTCTCTGTAATAATGGTATGGGAATAATAATGCATTGTCAGTAGGTCTTAGCATCATGTCTGATTCTCTGTAATAATGGTATGGGAATAATAATGCATTGTCAGTAGGTCTTAGCATCATGTCTGATTCTCTGTAATAATGGTATGGGAATAATAATGCATTGTCAGTAGGTCTTAGCATCATGTCTGATTCTCTGTAATAATGCATTGTCAGTAGGTCTTAGCATCATGTCTGATTCTCTGTAATAATGGTATGGGAATAATAATGCATTGTCAGTAGGTCTTAGCATCATGTCTGATTCTCTGTAATAATGGTATGGGATTGTCAGTAGGTCTTAGCATCATGTCTGATTCTCTGTAATAATGCATTGTCAGTAGGTCTTAGCATCATGTCTGATTCTCTGTAATAATGGTATTGGAATAATAATGCATTGTCAGTAGGTCTTAGCATCATGTCTGATTCTCTGTAATAATGGTATTGTCATAATAATGCATTGTCAGTAGGTCTTAGCATCATGTCTGATTCTCTGTCTAATTCTCTGTAATAATGCATTGTCAGTAGGTCTTAGCATCATGTCTGATTCTCTGTAATAATGCATTGTCAGTAGGTCTTAGCATCATGTCTGATTCTCTGTAATAATGGTATGGGAATAATAATGCATTGTCAGTAGGTCTTAGCATCATGTCTGATTCTCTGTAATAATGGTATGGGAATAATAATGCATTGTCAGTAGGTCTTAGCATCATGTCTGATTCTCTGTAATAATGCATTGTCAGTAGGTCTTAGCATGCATTGTCAGTAGGTCTTAGCATCATGTCTGATTCTCTGTAATAATGGTATGGGAATAATAATGCATTGTCAGTAGGTCTTAGCATCATGTCTGATTCTCTGTAATAATGGTATGGGAATAATAATGCATTGTCAGTAGGTCTTAGCATCATGTCTGATTCTCTGTAATAATGCATTGTCAGTAGGTCTTAGCAATGTCTGAATAATGCATTGTCAGTAGGTCTTAGCATCATGTCTGATTCTCTGTAATAATGGTCAGTAGGTCTTAATCATGTCTGATTCTCTGTAATAATGCATTGTCAGTAGGTCTTAGCATCATGTCTGATTCTCTGTAATAATGGTATGGGAATAATAATGCATTGTCAGTAGGTCTTAGCATCATGTCTGATTCTCTGTAATAATGGTATGGGAATAATAATGCATTGTCAGTAGGTCTTAGCATCATGTCTGATTCTCTGTAATAATGGTATGGGAATAATAATGCATTGTCAGTAGGTCTTAGCATCATGTCTGATTCTCTGTAATAATGCATTGCTCAGTAGGTCTTAGCATCATGGATTCTCTGTAATAATAATGCATTGTCAGTAGGTCTTAGCATCATGTCTGATTCTCTGTAATAATGCATTGTCAGTAGGTCTTAGCATCATGTCTGATTCTCTGTAATAATGCATTGTCAGTAGGTCTTAGCATCATGTCTGATTCTCTGTAATAATGCATTGTCAGTAATAATGCATTGTCAGTAGGTCTTAGCATCATGTAATAATGGTATGGGAATAATAATGCATTGTCAGTAGGTCTTAGCATCATGTCTGATTCTCTGTAATAATGGTATGGGAATAATAATGCATTGTCAGTAGGTCTTAGCATCATGTCTGATTCTCTGTAATAATGCATTGTCAGTAGGTCTTAGCATCATGTCTGATTCTCTGTAATAATGCATTGTCAGTAGGTCTTAGCATCATGTCTGATTCTCTGTAATAATGGTATGGGAATAATAATGCATTGTCAGTAGGTCTTAGCATCATGTCTGATTCTCTGTAATAATGCATTGTCAGTAGGTCTTAGCATCATGTCTGATTCTCTGTAATAATGGTATGGGAATAATAATGCATTGTCAGTAGGTCTTAGCATCATGTCTGATTCTCTGTAATAATGGTATGGGAATAATAATGCATTGTCAGTAGGTCTTAGCATCATGTCTGATTCTCTGTAATAATGGTATGGGAATAATAATGCATTGTCAGTAGGTCTTAGCATCATGTCTGATTCTCTGTAATAATGCATTGTCAGTAGGTCTTAGCATCATGTCTGATTCTCTGTAATAATGCATTGTCAGTAGGTCTTAGCATCATGTCTGATTCTCTGTAATAATGCATTGTCAGTAGGTCTTAGCATCATGTCTGATTCTCTGTAATAATGGTATGGGAATAATAATGCATTGTCAGTAGGTCTTAGCATCATGTCTGATTCTCTGTAATAATGCATTGTCAGTAGGTCTTAGCATCATGTCTGATTCTCTGTAATAATGGTATGGGAATAATAATGCATTGTCAGTAGGTCTTAGCATCATGTCTGATTCTCTGTAATAATGCATTGTCAGTAGGTCTTAGCATCATGTCTGATTCTCTGTAATAATGCATTGTCAGTAGGTCTTAGCATCATGTCTGATTCTCTGTAATAATGGTATGGGAATAATAATGCATTGTCAGTAGGTCTTAGCATCATGTCTGATTCTCTGTAATAATGCATTGTCAGTAGGTCTTAGCATCATGTCTGATTCTCTGTAATAATGGTATGGGAATAATAATGCATTGTCAGTAGGTCTTAGCATCATGTCTGATTCTCTGTAATAATGCATTGTCAGTAGGTCTTAGCATCATGTCTGATTCTCTGTAATAATGGTATGGGAATAATAATGCATTGTCAGTAGGTCTTAGCATCATGTCTGATTCTCTGTAATAATGCATTGTCAGTAGGTCTTAGCATCATGTCTGATATTCTGTAATAATGCATTGTCAGTAGGTCTTAGCATCATGTCCGATTCTCTGTAATAATGGTATGGGAATAATAATGCATTGTCAGTAGGTCTTAGCATCATGTCCGATTCTCTGTAATAATGGTATGGGAATAATAATGCATTGTCAGTAGGTCTTAGCATCATGTCTGATTCTCTGTAATAATGGTATGGGAATAATAATGCATTGTCAGTAGGTCTTAGCATCATGTCTGATTCTCTGTAATAATGCATTGTCATTGTCAGGTCTTAGCATCATGTCTGATTCTCTGTAATAATGCATTGTCAGTAGGTCTTAGCATCATGTCTGATTCTCTGTAATAATGCATTGTCAGTAGGTCTTAGCATCATGTCTGATTCTCTGTAATAATGGTATGGGAATAATAATGCATTGTCAGTAGGTCTTAGCATCATGTCTGATTCTCTGTAATAATGCATTGTCAGTAGGTCTTAGCATCATGTCTGATTCTCTGTAATAATGGTATGGGAATAATAATGCATTGTCAGTAGGTCTTAGCATCATGTCTGATTCTCTGTAATAATGGTATGGGAATAATAATGCATTGTCAGTAGGTCTTAGCATCATGTCTGATTCTCTGTAATAATGCATTGTCAGTAGGTCTTAGCATCATGTCTGATTCTCTGTAATAATGCATTGTCAGTAGGTCTTAGCATCATGTCTGATTCTCTGTAATAATGGTATGGGAATAATAATGCATTGTCAGTAGGTCTTAGCATCATGTCTGATTCTCTGTAATAATGGTATGGGAATAATAATGCATTGTCAGTAGGTCTTAGCATCATGTCTGATTCTCTGTAATAATGGTATGGGAATAATAATGCATTGTCAGTAGGTCTTAGCATCATGTCTGATTCTCTGTAATAATGGTATGGGAATAATAATGCATTGTCAGTAGGTCTTAGCATCATGTCTGATTCTCTGTAATAATGCATTGTCAGTAGGTCTTAGCATCATGTCTGATTCTCTGTAATAATGGTATGGGAATAATAATGCATTGTCAGTAGGTCTTAGCATCATGTCTGATTCTCTGTAATAATGGTATGGGAATAATAATGCATTGTCAGTAGGTCTTAGCATCATGTCTGATTCTCTGTAATAATGGTCATTAAATAATGCATTGTCAGTAGGTCTTAGCATCATGTCTGATTCTCTGTAATAATGGTATGGGAATAATAATGCATTGTCAGTAGGTCTTAGCATCATGTCTGATTCTCTGTAATAATGGTATGGGAATAATAATGCATTGTCAGTAGGTCTTAGCATCATGTCTGATTCTCTGTAATAATGCATTGTAGTAGGTCTTAGCATCATAATAATGCATTGTCAGTAGGTCTTAGCATCATGTCTGATTCTCTGTAATAATGCATTGTCAGTAGGTCTTAGCATCATGTCTGATTCTCTGTAATAATGCATTAATAATGCATTGTCAGTAGGTCTTAGCATCATGTCTGATTCTCTGTAATAATGGTATGGGAATAATAATGCATTGTCAGTAGGTCTTAGCATCATGTCTGATTCTCTGTAATAATGCATTGTCAGTAGGTCTTAGCATCATGTCTGATTCTCTGTAATAATGCATTGTCAGTAGGTCTTAGCATCATGTCTGATTCTCTGTAATAATGCATTGTCAGTAGGTCTTAGCATCATGTCTGATTCTCTGTAATAATGGTATGGGAATAATAATGCATTGTCAGTAGGTCTTAGCATCATGTCTGATTCTCTGTAATAATGCATTGTCAGTAGGTCTTAGCATCATGTCTGATTCTCTGTAATAATGGTATGGGAATAATAATGCATTGTCAGTAGGTCTTAGCATCATGTCTGATTCTCTGTAATAATGGTATGGGAATAATAATGCATTGTCAGTAGGTCTTAGCATCATGTCTGATTCTCTGTAATAATGGTATGGGAATAATAATGCATTGTCAGTAGGTCTTAGCATCATGTCTGATTCTCTGTAATAATGGTATGGGAATAATAATGCATTGTCAGTAGGTCTTAGCATCATGTCTGATTCTCTGTAATAATGGTATGGGAATAATAATGCATTGTCAGTAGGTCTTAGCATCATGTCTGATTCTCTGTAATAATGCATTGTCAGTAGGTCTTAGCATCATGTCTGATTCTCTGTAATAATGCATTGTCAGTAGGTCTTAGCATCATGTCTGATTCTCTGTAATAATGCATTGTCAGTAGGTCTTAGCATCATGTCTGATTCTCTGTAATAATGCATTGTCAGTAGGTCTTAGCATCATGTCTGATTCTCTGTAATAATGGTATGGGAATAATAATGCATTGTCAGTAGGTCTTAGCATCATGTCTGATTCTCTGTAATAATGCATTGTCAGTAGGTCTTAGCATCATGTCTGATTCTCTGTAATAATGTAATAATGCATTGTCAGTAGGTCTTAGCATCATGTCTGATTCTCTGTAATAATGCATTGTCAGTAGGTCTTAGCATCATGTCTGATTCTCTGTAATAATGGTATGGGAATAATAATGCATTGTCAGTAGGTCTTAGCATCATGTCTGATTCTCTGTAATAATGCATTGTCAGTAGGTCTTAGCATCATGTCTGATTCTCTGTAATAATGGTATGGGAATAATAATGCATTGTCAGTAGGTCTTAGCATCATGTCTGATTCTCTGTAATAATGGTATGGGAATAATAATGCATTGTCAGTAGGTCTTAGCATCATGTCTGATTCTCTGTAATAATGGTATGGGAATAATAATGCATTGTCAGTAGGTCTTAGCATCATGTCTGATTCTCTGTAATAATGGTATGGGAATAATAATGCATTGTCAGTAGGTCTTAGCATCATGTCTGATTCTCTGTAATAATGCATTGTCAGTAGGTCTTAGCATCATGTCTGATTCTCTGTAATAATGCATTGTCAGTAGGTCTTAGCATCATGTCTGATTCTCTGTAATAATGGTATGGGAATAATAATGCATTGTCAGTAGGTCTTAGCATCATGTCTGATTCTCTGTAATAATGGTATGGGAATAATAATGCATTGTCAGTAGGTCTTAGCATCATGTCTGATTCTCTGTAATAATGGTATGGGAATAATAATGCATTGTCAGTAGGTCTTAGCATCATGTCTGATTCTCTGTAATAATGGTATGGGAATAATAATGCATTGTCAGTAGGTCTTAGCATCATGTCTGATTCTCTGTAATAATGCATTGTCAGTAGGTCTTAGCATCATGTCTGATTCTCTGTAATAATGCATTGTCAGTAGGTCTTAGCATCATGTCTGATTCTCTGTAATAATGGTATGGGAATAATAATGCATTGTCAGTAGGTCTTAGCATCATGTCTGATTCTCTGTAATAATGGTATGGGAATAATAATGCATTGTCAGTAGGTCTTAGCATCATGTCTGATTCTCTGTAATAATGGTATGGGAATAATAATGCATTGTCAGTAGGTCTTAGCATCATGTCTGATTCTCTGTAATAATGGTATGGGAATAATAATGCATTGTCAGTAGGTCTTAGCATCATGTCTGATTCTCTGTAATAATGCATTGTCAGTAGGTCTTAGCATCATGTCTGATTCTCTGTAATAATGCATTGTCAGTAGGTCTTAGCATCATGTCTGATTCTCTGTAATAATGCATTGTCAGTAGGTCTTAGCATCATGTCTGATTCTCTGTAATAATGCATTGTCAGTAGGTCTTAGCATCATGTCTGATTCTCTGTAATAATGGTATGGGAATAATAATGCATTGTCAGTAGGTCTTAGCATCATGTCTGATTCTCTGTAATAATGCATTGTCATTGCATTGTCAGTAGGTCTTAGCATCATGTCTGATTCTCTGTAATAATGCATTGTCAGTAGGTCTTAGCATCATGTCTGATTCTCTGTAATAATGCATTGTCAGTAGGTCTTAGCATCATGTCTGATTCTCTGTAATAATGGTATGGGAATAATAATGCATTGTCAGTAGGTCTTAGCATCATGTCTGATTCTCTGTAATAATGCATTGTCAGTAGGTCTTAGCATCATGTCTGATTCTCTGTAATAATGGTATGGGAATAATAATGCATTGTCAGTAGGTCTTAGCATCATGTCTGATTCTCTGTAATAATGGTATGGGAATAATAATGCATTGTCAGTAGGTCTTAGCATCATGTCTGATTCTCTGTAATAATGCATTGTCAGTAGGTCTTAGCATCATGTCTGATTCTCTGTAATAATGCATTGTCAGTAGGTCTTAGCATCATGTCTGATTCTCTGTAATAATGGTATGGGAATAATAATGCATTGTCAGTAGGTCTTAGCATCATGTCTGATTCTCTGTAATAATGGTATGGGAATAATAATGCATTGTCAGTAGGTCTTAGCATCATGTCTGATTCTCTGTAATAATGGTATGGGAATAATAATGCATTGTCAGTAGGTCTTAGCATCATGTCTGATTCTCTGTAATAATGGTATGGGAATAATAATGCATTGTCAGTAGGTCTTAGCATCATGTCTGATTCTCTGTAATAATGCATTTGTCAGTAGGTCTTAGCATCATGTCTGATTCTCTGTAATAATGGTATAGGTCTTAGAATAATAATGCATTGTCAGTAGGTCTTAGCATCATGTCTGATTCTCTGTAATAATGGTATGGGAATAATAATGCATTGTCAGTAGGTCTTAGCATCATGTCTGATTCTCTGTAATAATGGTCATAGGTCTTAGCAATAAATAATGCATTGTCAGTAGGTCTTAGCATCATGTCTGATTCTCTGTAATAATGGTATGGGAATAATAATGCATTGTCAGTAGGTCTTAGCATCATGTCTGATTCTCTGTAATAATGGTATGGGAATAATAATGCATTGTCAGTAGGTCTTAGCATCATGTCTGATTCTCTGTAATAATGGTATGGGAATAATAATGCATTGTCAGTAGGTCTTAGCATCATGTCTGATTCTCTGTAATAATGGTATGGGAATAATAATGCATTGTCAGTAGGTCTTAGCATCATGTCTGATTCTCTGTAATAATGGTATGGGAATAATAATGCATTGTCAGTAGGTCTTAGCATCATGTCTGATTCTCTGTAATAATGCATTGTCAGTAGGTCTTAGCATCATGTCTGATTCTCTGTAATAATGCATTGTCAGTAGGTTAGCATCATGTCTGATTCTCTGTAATAATGGTATGGGAATAATAATGCATTGTCAGTAGGTCTTAGCATCATGTCTGATTCTCTGTAATAATGGTATTAATAATGCATTGTCAGTAGGTCTTAGCATCATGTCTGATTCT
Organism: Oncorhynchus tshawytscha; assembly: GCF_018296145.1. Taxonomy (NCBI): domain Eukaryota; kingdom Metazoa; phylum Chordata; class Actinopteri; order Salmoniformes; family Salmonidae; genus Oncorhynchus; species Oncorhynchus tshawytscha. The sequence goes on along the minus strand of NC_056430.1, from coordinate 1,106,469 downwards.
CTGTAATAATGGTATGGGAATAATAATGCATTGTCAGTAGGTCTTAGCATCATGTCTGATTCTCTGTAATAATGGTATGGGAATAATAATGCATTGTCAGTAGGTCTTAGCATCATGTCTGATTCTCTGTAATAATGCATTGTCAGTAGGTCTTAGCATCATGTCTGATTCTCTGTAATAATGCATTGTCAGTAGGTCTTAGCATCATGTCTGATTCTCTGTAATAATGGTATGGGAATAATATTTGTCAGTAGGTCTTAGCATCATGTCTGATTCTCTGTAATAATGGTATGGGAATAATAATGCATTGTCAGTAGGTCTTAGCATCATGTCTGATTCTCTGTAATAATGGTATGGGAATAATAATGCATTGTCAGTAGGTCTTAGCATCATGTCTGATTCTCTGTAATAATGGTATGGGAATAATAATGCATTGTCAGTAGGTCTTAGCATCATGTCTGATTCTCTGTAATAATGGTATGGGAATAATAATGCATTGTCAGTAGGTCTTAGCATCATGTCTGATTCTCTGTAATAATGCATTGTCAGTAGGTCTTAGCATCATGTCTGATTCTCTGTAATAATGCATTGTCAGTAGGTCTTAGCATCATGTCTGATTCTCTGTAATAATGCATTGTTGTCAGTAGGTCTTAGCATCATGTCTGATTCTCTGTAATAATGGTATGGGAATAATAATGCATTGTCAGTAGGTCTTAGCATCATGTCTGATTCTCTGTAATAATGGTATGGGAATAATAATGCATTGTCAGTAGGTCTTAGCATCATGTCTGATTCTCTGTAATAATGGTATGGGAATAATAATGCATTGTCAGTAGGTCTTAGCATCATGTCTGATTCTCTGTAATAATGCATTGTCAGTAGGTCTTAGCATCATGTCTGATTCTCTGTATTCTCTGTAATAATGCATTGTCAGTAGGTCTTAGCATCATGTCTGATTCTCTGTAATAATGCATTGTCAGTAGGTCTTAGCATCATGTCTGATTCTCTGTAATAATGCATTGTCAGTAGGTCTTAGCATCATGTCTGATTCTCTGTAATAATGGTATGGGAATAATAATGCATTGTCAGTAGGTCTTAGCATCATGTCTGATTCTCTGTAATAATGCATTGTCAGTAGGTCTTAGCATCATGTCTGATTCTCTGTAATAATGGTATGGGAATAATAATGCATTGTCAGTAGGTCTTAGCATCATGTCTGATTCTCTGTAATAATGCATTTTCAGTAGGTCTTAGCATCATGTCTGATTCTCTGTAATAATGGTATGGGAATAATAATGCATTGTCAGTAGGTCTTAGCATCATGTCTGATTCTCTGTAATAATGGTATGGGAATAATAATGCATTGTCGGTAGGTCTTAGCATCATGTCTGATTCTCTGTAATAATGGTATGGGAATAATAATGCATTGTCAGTAGGTCTTAGCATCATGTCTGATTCTCTGTAATAATGCATTGTCAGTAGGTCTTAGCATCATGTCTGATTCTCTGTAATAATGCATTGTCAGTAGGTCTTAGCATCATGTCTGATTCTCTGTAATAATGGTATAGGAATAATAATGCATTGTCAGTAGGTCTTAGTATCATGTCTGATTCTCTGTAATAATGCATTGTCAGTAGGTCTTAGCATCATGTCTGATTCTCTGTAATAATGCATTGTCAGTAGGTCTTAGCATCATGTCTGATTCTCTGTAATAATGGTATGGGAATAATAATGCATTGTCAGTAGGTCTTAGCATCATGTCTGATTCTCTGTAATAATGGTATGGGAATAATAATGCATTGTCAGTAGGTCTTAGCATCATGTCTGATTCTCTGTAATAATGCATTGTCAGTAGGTCTTAGCATCATGTCTGATTCTCTGTAATAATGGTATGGGAATAATAATGCATTGTCAGTAGGTCTTAGCATCATGTCTGATTCTCTGTAATAATGGTATGGGAATAATAATGCATTGTCAGTAGGTCTTAGCATCATGTCTGATTCTCTGTAATAATGCATTGTCAGTAGGTCTTAGCATCATGTCTGATTCTCTGTAATAATGCATTGTCAGTAGGTCTTAGCATCATGTCTGATTCTCTGTAATAATGCATTGTCAGTAGGTCTTAGCATCATGTCTGATTCTCTGTAATAATGGTATGGGAATAATAATGCATTGTCAGTAGGTCTTAGCATCATGTCTGATTCTCTGTAATAATGCATTGTCAGTAGGTCTTAGCATCATGTCTGATTCTCTGTAATAATGCATTGTATGGGAATAATAATGCATTGTCAGTAGGTCTTAGCATCATGTCTGATTCTCTGTAATAATGGTATGGGAATAATAATGCATTGTCAGTAGGTCTTAGCATCATGTCTGATTCTCTGTAATAATGCATTGTCAGTAGGTCTTAGCATCATGTCTGATTCTCTGTAATAATGCATTGTCAGTAGGTCTTAGCATCATGTCTGATTCTCTGTAATAATGGTATGGGAATAATAATGCATTGTCAGTAGGTCTTAGCATCATGTCTGATTCTCTGTAATAATGCATTGTCAGTAGGTCTTAGCATCATGTCTGATTCTCTGTAATAATGCATTGTCAGTAGGTCTTAGCATCATGTCTGATTCTCTGTAATAATGCATTGTCAGTAGGTCTTAGCATCATGTCTGATTCTCTGTAATAATGGTATGGGAATAATAATGCATTGTCAGTAGGTCTTAGCATCATGTCTGATTCTCTGTAATAATGCATTGTCAGTAGGTCTTAGCATCATGTCTGATTCTCTGTAATAATGGTATTGTCAGTAGGTCTTAGCATCATGTCTGATTCTCTGTAATAATGCATTGTCAGTAGGTCTTAGCATCATGTCTGATTCTCTGTAATAATGGTATGGGAATAATAATGCATTGTCAGTAGGTCTTAGCATCATGTTTGATTCTCTGTAATAATGGTATGGGAATAATAATGCATTGTCAGTAGGTCTTAGCATCATGTCTGATTCTCTGTAATAATGCATTGTCAGTAGGTCTTAGCATCATGTCTGATTCTCTAATAATGGTACGGGAATAATAATGCATTGTCGGTAGGTCTTAGCATCATGTCTGATTCTCTGTAATAATGGTATGGGAATAATAATGCATTGTCAGTAGGTCTTAGCATCATGTCTGATTCTCTGTAATAATGGTATGGGAATAATAATGCATTGTCAGTAGGTCTTAGCATCATGTCTGATTCTCTGTAATAATGGTATGGGAATAATAAAGCATTGTCAGTAGGTCTTAGCATCATGTCTGATTCTCTGTAATAATGGTAAACAACATGTTCAGTCACCTCCTTGTCTGAAGGACACGTGGATAAACAGGTTATTAATGTCAAACCCGGCAGGTTTTGTTTCCCAAAAGTCTCATGGAATGTTGGCCTACTTGCACATGTATCTTCTGCACATCTATCACTCCAGTGTTAAATTGCTAAATTGTAATTATTTCGCCACTATGGCTTATTTATTGCCTTTGATTTATTTTATTTCACCTTTATTTACCTCCCTAATCTCACTCCATTTGCACACACTGTATATAGATTTTTCTATTGTATTATTGACTATGTTTTGTTTATTCCATGTGTAACTGTTGTTTGTGTCACACTGCTATGCTTTATCTTGGCCAGGGTTACACATGGAATAAACAAAACATAGACAATAATACAGTAGAACAAGAGAAAACAAAAAGTCTATATACAGTGAATGCAAATGAGGTAAGTTAAGGAAATAAATAGGCCATGGAGGCGAAGTAATTACAATATAGTAATTAAACAATGGAATGGTAGATGTGCAGAAGATGAATGTGCAAGTAGAGATACTGGGGTTCAAAGGAGCAAGATACATAAATAAATACAGTATGGGGATGAGGCAGTTAGATGGGCTATTTACAGATGGGCTATGTTCAGGTGCAGTGATCTGTGAGCTGCTCTGGCAGCTGGTGCTCCAAGCTAGTGAGGGAGATATGAGTCTCCAGCTTCAGAGATTTCTGCAGTTCGTTCCAGTCATTGGCAGCAGAGAACTGGAAGGAAAGACGACCAAAGGAGCAATTGGCATTGGGGGTGACCAGTGAAATATACCTGTTGGAGCAGGTATAATGCATATTAATTACTTAAAAATCATACAAATGTGATTTTTGTTTTAGATTCCCTCACAGTTGAAGTGTACCTATGATAAAAATTACAGACCTCTACATGCTTTGTAAGTAGGAAAACCTGCAAAATCGTCAGTTTGACACATCAAACAGTTCTCCCCACTGTATATCATTACATGGACACGCACCTAAAGGATAGTTCCCTTTCTCAGAATCAGCTCACACAGCAAGGGAGATTAACTGTCTCTCTGAACATCCTTTTTGGGTTGATAAGGATTTAAGTACCTTCACAAATAAATGACAAAATATAAAATCAGGAGAAGACAGTAAAGTCATTCAGTTCAGTCAATCTGCATTTCATTCCTTCAGGTAACAAGACAGGACACGTTCATGAACATGTCCGCTGTTCATCCAACTGGGTACCCAGGATATGTCCGCTGTTGGTCCAACTGGGTAACCAGGACATGTCCGCTGTTAGTCCAACTGGGTAACCAGGATATGTCCGCTGTTAGTCCAACTGGGTAACCAGGACATGTCCGCTGTTGGTCCAACTGGGTAACCAGGATATGTCCGCTGTTAGTCCAACTGGGTAACCAGGATATGTCTGCTGTTGGTCCAACTGGGTAACCAGGATATGTCTGCTGTTGGTCCAACTGGGTAACCAGGACATGTCTGCTGTTGGTCCAACTGGGTAACCAGGACATGTCCGCTGTTGGTCCAACTGGGTAACCAGGATAAGTCCGCTGTTGGTCCAACTGGGTAACCAGGATATGAATGCATACACAGGAAGTGTTGTCACTTATTGAGAGAAAATGTTACAGTGGTGTACGAGAGATGTTTGCATTACAGACATTACTACACTTCTAATATATTTGTTTATTCACATCTTTGGTCTCCATTTCTGCTACTAGCTCAGTTTCACCTTCCAGCTGGGCAAACCTTGTGTATATAAATATGGATCTGTTGAGCTAAAAAATAAGTGACAGACTTGCATGGTTGTGATTTGAAAAAGTGTTTTTATGACCAATGTTTGACATCAGTGACAGTAAGACTACGTACATCGTTTGCAAACTCATCTTCCCGGTCAGTGACGTTGTCCAAAATCAAGAAGTTTGTTGGTCACTATTGAAGCGATCTCAGTTCCCGATTTGTACTCCAAGGGTTCAGCAATCGCCCACTTGCTGAAGAGGTCAGTCATGGTTTAGGCATACTGGTTACCAGCCATGGTTCAAGACTCGGCCAAGCTGAGCAATCGGCGGAGAAGGTCCTTGGTCAGTGAGGTGACCAAGATGGTCACTGACAGAGCTCCTCTGTGGAGATGGGAGAACCTTCCAGAAGGACAAGCATCTCTGCAGCACTCCACCAATCAGGCCTTTATGCTGGAGTGGCCAGACAGAAGCCATTCCTTAGTAAAGGCACATGACAGCCCACTTGGAGTTTTCCAAAAGGCACCGAAAGGACTCTGACCATGAGAAACAAGATTCTCTGGTCTGATGAAACCAAGACTGAACTCTTTGGCCTGAATGCCAAGCGTCACGTCTGGAGGAAACCTGGCACCATCCCTACGGTGAAGCATGGTGGTGGCAGCATCATGCTTTGCGGGTGTTTTTCAGTCGGCAGGAACTGGGAGAGTAGCCAAGACAATGTAGGAGTGGCTCTCTGAATGTCCTTGAGTGACCCAGCCAGAGGCCGGTCTTGAACCCGATTGAACATCTCTGGAGAGATCTGAACATAGCTGTGCAGTGACGCCTCCCCATCCAACCTGACAGAGCTTGAGAGGATCTGCAGAGATGAATGGGAGAAACTCCCCAAATACAGGTGTGCCAAGCTTGTAGCGTCATACCCAAGAAGACTCGAAGCTGTAATCGCTGCTTTAACAAAGTAAAGGGTCTGAATACTTATGTAAATATGATATCAGTTTTTTATATTTAATACATTTGCAAAAAAATAAATACATCCGTTTTTGCTTTGTCATTATGGGGTATTGATGATGAAAATGAACAATTTATTTAATTTTAGAATGAGGCTGTAACGTAACAAAATGTGGATGAAGTCAAGGGGTCTGGATACTTTCAGAATTTAGTGAATGTCAGGAGAGTTGGGGTCAGGAGTCGTATAGTAGGAGAGTTGGGGTCAGGGGTCGTATGGTAGGAGAGTTGGGGTCAGGGGTCGTACGTCAGGAGAGTTGGGGTCAGGGGTCGTATGGTAGGAGAGTTGGGGTCAAGGGTCGTATGGTAGGAGAGTTGGGGTCAAGGGTCGTATGGTAGGAGAGTTGGGGTCAGGGGTTATACTATATGTACAGCTAATGTTTGTGTTCCAAATTTCAACATTCATATATTTAGGGCACTAAAGAGCCCTGGTCAAAGACGTCCTAAATGACGAATAGGGTCCCATTTGGGAATCAACTCTTTTTATACTTTCTGTGAATGTTGACAAAGGAAAACCTTTCTTGATGTTGGAATATTCTGTAAAAAAAAAGTTATTTTTCAACAGTTGTTTTCCTATGATTACATTTCTCTCAGTGAGTTTTTACTTGAATGTGTCTAACCCATTAAATGACATTCTCACATTAACATCAATATATTCTAAAAAAACAAACAACAACCTCTTGGAGCAAACAACAATTCCCATTATACTAGCCTGAGTCTGTTCGTGCCATCATGCCAACTCCTTGTCTTGCCATTGGCTTGACAATGAGATCGAGTTGACAAGAGCACCAACAGATCTAGGACCAGGCTACATAAAGTACCATCATGACAGACTTGGGGGGGAAGAGTATGTATTTGCCATTAGAACAGACTGGTATTTATTCCTGATAAAAATAACTTTTAAACTACATACAGTACATCATGCACTCATTTCATAGTCAAACAAGCAGACACAAATGTAATATGGCTGACAAGGTGCTCACACCCTGAAGTCACGTGAACAGACAAAGGCTACAAACCAAACGGCACCTTATTCCCAACAGCAGGGTTTTTTTGCCAAACTTGGTCCTGGAGACCCTAAGAGGTACACCTTTTCGTTTTCTGCCCTGACACCTACACAGCTGATTCAAAGAATCAACTAAATCATCAAGCTTTGAAATCAGCTGTGTGGTGTCAGGGCAAAAACCAAAACAAGGCCCGAGATAGGTAAACCCTTCCCTGCATAATGCTACTACATTTAACCAGAGGACAGTAGTGGACTATTACCACTCCATAGGAATAGGGTCCATTTAACATGCAGCCAAAAACAATCCTGGGCAACAAGTTCCAACAACAAGAGGGTTGTGTTCAAAAAAGTGCAACATATTGAACGCAGATAGAAATGCAATCAATTGGAGATTACATGATTATTTCCGCAACATGTCTGTTGTATACACCATATGTCTATTAAACTTTCCTTCCTGGACAGAACCCCAGTATTGTCACTATCTGACTGTTCCTTCCTGGACAGAACCCCTGACTTGTCCCTATCTGACTGTTCCTTCCTGGACAGAACCCCTGACTTGTCACTATCTGACTGTTCCTTCCTGGACAGAACCCCTGACTTGTCACTATCTGACTGTTCCTTCCTGGACAGAACCCCCGACTTGTCACTATCTGACTGTTCCTTCCTGGACAGAACCCCCGACTTGTCACTATCTGACTGTTCCTTCCTGGACAGAACCCCCAACTTGTCACTGGCACCCTATTCCCCATTTAGAGCACTACTAGGACCCTGATCAAAAGTAGTGCACTATGTAGGGAATAGGTTTCCATTCGGGACATGAAAATTGACTGCGGCTACACAGACAAAGAAGCAGAAGCAGAAGAGGTCCGTTATAGAAATAGATTTAAAGGCATGTCATTCAGCTCAGTTCAGCTGTAAAGGTTTGGAGCAGAAAGAAGCAGAAGAGGTCCGTTATAGAAATAGATTTAAAGGCATGTCATTCAGCTCAGTTCAGCTGTAAAGGTTTGGAGCAGAAAGAAGCAGAAGAGGTCCGTTATAGAAATAGATTTGAAGGCATGTCATTCAGCTCAGTTCAGCTGTAAAGGTTTGGAGCAGAAAGAAGCAGAAGAGGTCCCTTATAGAAATAGATTTGAAGGCATGTCATTCAGCTCAGTTCAGCTGTAAAGGTTTGGAGCAGAAAGCTGTCAAACGATCTCACAGCATCAGTGGAAACACAAGGCGCTGGCTCTTCACTTGACACCCAATGTCATAATACGTCATATGTCCTAACAGCTGTCATGACATGTTCATAACAGCTGTCATGACATGTTCATAACACTGTCATGACATGTTCATAACAGCTGCCATGACATATTTAGACCCGTTATGACATATATTGTGTTATTTTATGGCTGGCTACAACACCTACATAGTAGTGTCAAAACACACATTTATTCAAACTTCGTTTTTTAGTTATTTCATTTGAAAGTTTGTTTCTTAAATCTTTTGTTGTTGTTGTAGTAATGAATTCCTTCAATGTCATGTTTTTTAATATTTTAAATAACTTGTAGAAAATAGACTTTATGACACTGGTATGAAGCATTACGACCATCATAATCATATAAGCCAGATGGGCCTATCAGCTACATGACCTTATGTCAGTTATCAGTCACATAGAGGGGGTCTTGTCCTGCTCCTGCATTCATCCCAGTCATCAGTCACATAGAGGGGGTCTTGTCCTGCTCCTGCATTCATCCCAGTTATCAGTCACATAGAGGGGGTCTTGTCCTGCTCCTGCATTCATCCCAGTCATCAGTCACATAGAGGGGGTCTTGTCCTGCTCCTGCATTCATCCCAGTCATCAGTCACATAGAGGGGGTCTTGTCCTGCTCCTGCATTCATCCCAGTCATCAGTCAAATAGAGGGGGTCTTGTCCTGCTCCTGCATTCATCCTAGTCATCAGAAACAGAGCATTTGGGGGGGGTAGGTGCATGTCTGACATCAATGTGTACGTAACAAACAATGTTGACCAGTAGGCGTAATGGAATGCTTTGCCTTGTGTTGTAGGTTGACTCTTATGTAGGTGTTATAACCAGCCATAAAATAAACATATGTCACAACAGGTCTAAATATGTCATGTCAGCTGTTATGACAAGTCATGTCAGCTGTTATGACAAGTCATGTCAGCTGATATGACATGGTTATGACAAGTCATGTCAGCTGTTATGACATGGTTATTACAAGTCATGTCAGCTGATATGACATGGTTATGACAAGTCATGTCAGCTGTTATGACGCTGGGTGTGAAGTGTTAGCCACAAGGCAGATCATAGTGGACGTTTAACATTCGTTACCCTGATACTACACCCTACACTGAAACATTTCAGTGAACATATTGGTTGTTTATTGTGAAGATTTAACAAAGTTCGTTGATGCCTTCATCCTGACTACTGCTGCCTTCTTGGGGGTGGGAGGGGGAGACTGCCTGAAATGGGACTTTCCTGGTTAAGTAAAGAATGCCATTCCAGACACGGTGCCCTTGGTAGGGATTACGGTGCCCTCACAGTGCCCTCTGTAGGGATTACGGTGCCCTCACAGTGCCCTCTGTAGGGATTACGGTGCCCTCTGTAGGGATTACGGTGCCCTCTGTAGGGATTACGGTGCCCTCTGTAGGGATTACGGTGCCCTCTGTAGGGATTACGGTGCCCTCTGTAGGGATTACGGTGCCCTCTGTAGGGATTACGGTGCCCTCGGTAGGGATTACGGTGCCCTCGGTAGGGATTACGGTGCCCTCGGTAGGGATTACGGTGCCCTCGGTAGGGATTACGGTGCCCTCGGTAGGGATTACGGTGCCCTCGGTAGGGATTACGGTGCCCTCTGTAGGGATTACGGTGCCCTCTGTAGGGATTACGGTGCCCTCTGTAGGGATTACGGTGCCCTCACAGTGCCCTCTGTAGGGATTACGGTGCCCTCTGTAGGGATTACGGTGCCCTCTGTAGGGATTACGGTGCCCTCTGTAGGGATTACGGTGCCCTCTGTAGGGATTACGGTGCCCTCTGTAGGGATTACGGTGCCCTCTGTAGGGATTACGGTGCCCTCTGTAGGGATTACGGTGCCCTTTGGGGACACAGCCATAACGGTCAACACTGATTTAACGTCCAAATACAACCGACATGGAAACGAGAGATAAGAGAGAAGACTGATCGTTTAATTAAAATAAAATAAAAACAATTCTCATATTTGGTGAAGAATCTGTGGTAAAAAAAGGCAACGGTTTCTTGCATTCAGTTTCTTTAGCCGCTTTGTGAACTTGGTAGGAACCGTTTTAATAGAACGTTTTTCCACGAAACCACATTTACGTCGTATTCAGACATGTCATTTCTGGCTGTCAGCGACAAGTACAAAATCTGTTGTTTAAAAAACATAAATCAGAATAGGACTTTCTGTTCGTTTGACAACACCAGTGTTTTGCCCACTAAAAACTGGTAGCAGATGGGGACCGCTGTGCTTTCACCATCAGGTTACAAACATAAGCAACAACGGTCTGTGAAACAGTTTTTAACATGATTACTCTGGTAAATAAAGCACATGGTAAAAAGAAAAGTAACTTAATGGAAATGACTGAGGTTTAATTTGATCCTGGGTTGTGTTCATCAGAAAAAAACGCTTTGCAACAGAAACCAAGGTAGTTTTCTTCCGTGTGGTTTGTAATGAACACTCTAACAAGAACACCAACAACATGAGACATTACCTTTAACATAGGGGTCCAGAGTTATTCCCAAATGGCACCATATTCCCTATATAGTGCACTACTTTAGACCTCAAACATTGGCCCTGGTTAAAAGTAGTGCCCTATATAGGGAATAAACTACCATTTGAGGTGAAACCCAAGGCTTGACCAGGTCCTAAATATACCCTGGACCAAAGACTCCTGGCCAGGTTACTAGGCAACCAGAAAAACTCCTGGCCCTAAAACAAAGTGAACACACAGGATAAGTCCCAAATGGCACCTTATTCCTATATAGTGCACAACTTTTGACCAGGGTAGGCCACCGTATAGGGTGCCATTTTGGATACACAATGTTCAGTTCAATCCCACTGTGAGAACAGGTTGGAGTCATATTGATAAGGTGAGAACAGCAGGGGATTGACCGGATCATGACTATGTATGGCACCAGTCAGTCTGTCTGTCTGTTTCTATCCCACCAGTCAGTCAGTTTCTATCCCACCAGTCAGTCAGTCCGTCTGTTTCTATCCCACCAGTCAGTCAGTCCGTCTGTTTCTATCCCACCAGTCAGTCAGTCAGTCTGTTTCTATCCCACCAGTCAGTCAGTCAGTCAGTTTCTATCCCACCAGTCAGTCAGTCCGTCAGTTTCTATCCCACCAGTCAGTCAGTCCGTCAGTTTCTATCCCACCAGTCAGTCAGTCCGTCAGTTTCTATCCCACCAGTCAGTCAGTCCGTCAGTTTCTATCCCACCAGTCAGTCAGTCAGTCAGTTTCTATCCCACCAGTCAGTCAGTCAGTCAGTCAGTTTCTATCCCACCAGTCAGTCAGTCAGTCAGTTTCTATCCCACCAGTCAGTCAGTCAGTTTCTATCCCAGCAGTCAGTCAGTTTCTATCCCACCAGTCAGTCAGTCAGTCAGTCAGTTTCTATCCCACCAGTCAGTCAGTCAGTTTCTATCCCACCAGTCAGTCAGTCCGTCAGTTTCTATCCCACCAGTCAGTCAGTCCGTCAGTTTCTATCCCACCAGTCAGTCAGTCAGTCCGTCAGTTTCTATCCCACCAGTCAGTCAGTCAGTCCGTCAGTTTCTATCCCACCAGTCAGTCAGTCAGTCCGTCAGTTTCTATCCCACCAGTCAGTCAGTCAGTCAGTCCGTCAGTTTCTATCCCACCAGTCAGTCAGTCAGTCCGTCAGTTTCTATCCCACCAGTCAGTCAGTCCGTCAGTTTCTATCCCACCAGTCAGTCAGTCCGTCAGTTTCTATCCCACCAGTCAGTCAGTCCGTCAGTTTCTATCCCACCAGTCAGTCAGTCCGTCAGTTTCTATCCCACCAGTCAGTCAGTCCGTCAGTTTCTATCCCACCAGTCAGTCAGTCCGTCAGTTTCTATCCCACCAGTCAGTCAGTCCGTCAGTTTCTATCCCACCAGTCAGTCAGTTTCTATCCCACCAGTCAGTCAGTCAGTTTCTATCCCACCAGTCAGTCAGTCAGTCAGTCCGTCAGTCAGTCAGTCAGTCCGTCAGTCTCTATCCCACCCGTCAGTCTGTCTCTATCCCACCCGTCCGTCCGTCTGTCTGTCTCCCATGAGAGCGGGTGGATGGAGAATGGGAGGGGAGGAGCTGCTTCAGTTGCCAGTCTTGGGAGGCTGGGGCTCCATGAAGGCAGGGTTGTAAGCAGGCTGGGCAGAAAGGAAGTCGGGCTGGGCGGGAGGTGCACAGGGATAGGCTGGCTGAGGCTGGGCTGGAGCCTGGAGGGGGTAAGATAGCTGTCCTGGACTGAACCCAGCCTGACTATAAGACACTGGGATAGCAGGAGGATAGGCTGGACCTGGTAGAGAGAGAGAGAGGGAGGACATTAAACACACCAGACCAGAGACACCGAGAACACAACACACCACACCAGACCAGACCAGACGGTTCCTGCCGTCGGCTCCTCCTCTTTTCACTTACAAATAAGCTTCACTTTCCACCTCCTCTGTTTGTTTTCAACTACAATTAATACATTAATACACAACTAAGTAATACATTACCACACAACTAAGTAATACATTACCACACAACTAAGTAATACATTACCACACAACTAAGTAATACATTACCACACAACTAAGTAATACCACACAACTAAGTAATACCACACAACTAAGTAATACCACACAACTAAGTAATACATTACTACACAACTAAGTAATATATCTAATACTATCATGGTCATAACATGCCATTTTCTGTTGTAAAACGTTTTGCTTCAGTGTGCCCCACTAAACACGATCCTGACGACAGACTCTCCTGACACTTACCAGTCTCTTGGTAAGGAGGGGGTGGTCCTGGCTGGAACGGCTGTCCCTGGTAGCCTGGTGCTGTGGGTATGGGCTGGCCACCTCCATACCCGGGTTGAGGCTGAACCCCATACCCAGGCTGGACCGGCACGGTCTGGTAGGCAGGGTACTGGGGGGCCCCCTGGTAGGGCTGGACGGGCTGCTGGGGGTAGTGAGTATTCACCACCGTTGTGTGGGCGGTCGTGGCTATCACCGCTGGGGAGGAGAGATACACCGGGGGGTAAATAGAAATGCAATGAGTAAACCTCACACGGTTCCCTATTCCGACAGACATTCCTATCAATGAGTAAACCTCACACGGTTCCCTATTCTGACAGACATTACAATCATACACCACAGCACATACACATCACATACATGCATGCATGTAGGGCTGGGCAACCCTGTGTGGCTGGGCTTGTATAGGGTACCCTGTAGGGCTGGGCTTGTATAGGGTACCCTGTGGGGCTGGGCTTGTATAGGGTACCCTGTGGGGCTGGGCTTGTATAGGGTACCCTGTGGGGCTGGGCTTGTATAGGGTACCCTGTGGGGCTGGGCTTGTATAGGGTACCCTGTAGGGCTGGGCTTGTATAGGGTACCCTGTAGGGCTGGGCTTGTATAGGGTACCCTGTAGGGCTGGGCTTGTATAGGGTACCCTGTAGGGCTGGGCTTGTATAGGGTACCCTGTAGGGCTGGGCTTGTATAGGGTACCCTGTAGGGCTGGGCTTGTATAGGGTACCTGTAAAAGGAACACCTGGGTTGCTCTCAGGGTAGTTGAGAACAAAAGGGAAAATATTAGAACAAAAAACTTTTAGGAATACGTTTCAGCCAAGCAGGCTATTAGAGACGTTAGTTTAAATCCACTACGTAGACCTTCGCCCTCAAGACACGTCTCCTTTGTTTATGGTTCACTGGTGGAGGCGGACGAGAAGAGTCGCAGTGTGTTTGGAACACCTACGTGTTAACCGTAGAGTGGAGGTGGAAGCAGAGGGGATGTCTGACAGATACATGTCATACTCAAGAGACAGGAGCTAGCAGTAGAGAGAGAGAGTGTGTGTGTGTGTGTGTACAGGGGCAATACGTAGGCAGCAGCAACACAGCCTGGCGATCACAAAGAGAGGTGAGAAACTCGTCAGAACAGCATCTGTTTTCAGAAGGATATCTGTGCCATAATGCCACAGGCTTACACACATTTATAGAGCGGGTTTCATTTCTTTAAAAAAATGTTGCCAAACAACCTGGTAACATTACCCTCATTACCCTCTTTACCCTCTTTACCCTCATTACCCTCATTACCCTCATTACCCTCATTACCCTCTTTACCCTCATTACCCTCTTACTCAATGCTGCCAGTTTCCAAATGTACCTACGCCAATCTTTATGTTTCATTTCAAAATAAAAGGTTAAATGAATACATTCTGGTGATGTCTTGTTGAATCATTCGGTTGGATGAATCAGAAATGTTTAGGAAGTGTATAAATCTGTGTTTTTGCATCGTTGAGCAAACAGAGTTAGGAATGGAAAAAAAACAACATCATTGAGTTTTTTCCAGAACTCAAAAATGAGGAAGAGCTGTTTTGTTCCAGGTTTGGTTACTGACAGTGGATTTCTGTTCTATTGGAAGGAGGAAGTGGTTTACACAATTGGGTGTTGTTTGAAAATCAACCCTTATGTCCCAACCCACTCCATGGAGAGCTAAGCTGGGCCTGTCCGTCCCAAATGTCACTATTCCCTATATAGTGCCCTAGTTTTGATCAGGGTAGTGCCCTAGTTTTGATCAGGGTAGTGCACTACAAAAGGAATAGGTTGACATTTGGGACGCACAGCCTACTGGCAGGGATCAAAGTGGGAGTGGTCAAACCACTTCCTATATCATCACATCTAATTGAAGCCCTTTTCACAGCAGCAGATGTGCTTATATAGTCACAAAGTGCTTATAACACAGGGTCAGAGATACTACAGTCTGAACTGACCCCCAGACTACACACAGATACTACAGTCAGAACTGACCACCAGACTACTACAGGAGGCATGGAGAGGACACACACAATGGAGAAAAACAATTAAAGCATATACTTTTTTTTTTACATGTCAATCAGTCTTGGAGTTATTAACATGTCAGTATTCATGTTGTGACGGTGCAAAGAGACTTACGTCTGGGCTTCCGGCACATTTTGTACAGGCAACAGCAGGGACACACACAGCAACAGATTAAACTGATGGTGAAGATGACAGCTGTCACTACGAATGACGAGATGGTCAAAGTGCTCATATTGCCACTGGAACAGAGCGAGACATAACATCAGGCAGTGAAAAATACAGAGCATTCGGAAACCGCTTCCCCTTTACCACATTTTGTTACGTTACAGCCTTATTCTAAAATCTATTTACATTTTTTTTTAAAGCCTCAATCTACACACAATACCCCATAATGACAAAACAAAAACAGGTTTTTGGAAATGTTAACCTATTATTTACACAAGTATTTTCAGACCTTTTACTATGAGACTCGAAATTGAGCTCAGGTGCATCCTGTTTCCATTGATCATCCTAGAGATGTTTCTAGAACTTGATTGGAGTCCACGTGTCGTTAATTCAATTGATTGGACATGTTTGTAAAGGCACACACCTGGCTATACAAGGTCCCACGGTTGACAGTGCATGTCAGAGAAAAAAAACAAGCCATGAGGTCGAAGGAATTGTCCGAAGAGACACAGATCTGGGGAAGGGTACCAAAACATTTCTGCAGCATTGAAGGTCCCCAAGAACACAGTGGCCTCCATCATTCTTAAATGGAAGAAGTTCGGTACCACCAAGACTCTTCCCAGAGCTGACTGCCTGGCCAAAGTGAGCAATCGGGGAAGAAGGGCCTTGGTAAGGGAAGTGAAAAATGGCGCCGACAGAGGGCTGCCTCGCTTCTAGCCCTTAGGAAACTTTTATAGTATTTTTTTATTTTTTATTATTTCTTACATTGTTAGCCCAGATGATCTTAAGTGTTAATACATACAGCCGGGTAGAACTATTGGATATCAGAGTGGCGGTAACTCACCAGCACTGACCAGGAATACGGCCAGAGCCCGACCTAACATCTCCGAGCCCGTATGGGAGTTGTAGCGATGAGATAGTAGCTACTAAAAAACAATTGGATACCACAAAATTGGGGAGAAAAACAGGTAAAAACCAACAATAAAAAAGTACTGACTGAAATATCAACTGAAATATCACATTTACTATTATTGTGACTCCTATTTGCCACATCTTCAATGTATTCAGTATTTTGCAATCCAGGTTGTCGCTTCCAGGTGGTTTGTTATTTATAGATATTTATTTCTACACTAACTTTTCAGAATTCATATCTACAGTGCTCTTCTATCATAATTTAGTCAATTATGCTTTTTTAAAATGTATTTTACCTTCATTTAACTATTCAACTCTTAAGAACAAATTCATATTTACAATGACGGCCTAGGAACATGCATGATTATGAAGGCTCGGGATTTGTTGTTTGCATGGCATGCCTAAGTTGGCAAACATCAAAGGGTTTGTTATGAACGAGCCCATCTGCCTCAGTGAAGGATGGAGACGAGTTGGTAAAAAGTCCTTTAAATTGACACTTTGGGCCCAATTTGGATATTTTCACTTAGGGGTGTACTCACTTTTGTTGCCAGCGGTTTAGACATGAATGGCTGTGTGTTGAGTTATTTTGAGGGGACAGCAAATGTACACTGTTTTACAAGCTGAACACTCACTACTTTACATTGTAGCAAAGTGTAATTTCTTCAGTGTTGTCACATGAAAAGATATACTCAAATATTTACAAAAATGTGAGGGGTGTACTCACTTGTGTGATATACTGTATTTAACAGTCTTACAGCTTGGGGATAGAAGCAGTTCAGGAGCCTGTTGGTGTCTGACTTGATGCTCTGGTACCGCCTACCGTGTGGAAGCAGAGAGAACAGTCTACAGCCCAGTACACCACTGGGGCCCGAACTCTCTGCCATCCAGGATGTCGAGGTTGACACCATAACAGAATGTCAAAACACAACCATGCTAATGTGTTGGTGGCTCGGGGGTTTCAGCTTTAGTGCAATACAGAGACTGTCAATGTTCTTCAGGTCTCAGACAAGGTTAGTAATCACATAAACCGAGTACACTGAACTACCCCAGTGGTTTTTATCTTGAGTAAGTCCCAAATGGCACCCAATTCCTACATAGTGCACTACTTTAGACCAGAGCCCTATTCCCTATATAGTGCACTACTTTAGACCAGGGCCCTAGTCCCTATATAGTACACTACTTTAGACCAGGGCCCTAGTCCCTATATAGTACACTACTTTAGACCAGGGCCCTATTCCCTATATAGTACACTACTTTAGACCAGGGCCCTATTCCCTATATAGTACACTACTTTTAACCAGAGCCCTATGGGGCATCCCTAGGGTGCCATTTGATTTGGGACATCGTTTTTGTCCTCCTACCTGTATATGCAGTTTTCCTGTTCAGACTCAGTCAGCCTGAGAGATGGGCTGCTGCAGCAGTATTTATTCTCACACGTTCCACAGCACCACTGAAATGTACTGCAGTCCAGTTTGGCTTTGTAATGGCTGAAGGCATTTAGGTAGGCTTCACAGTCCTCTCCAGCTGGGTAGAAAAGAGAAATACATTATAGGTTGGAGTTGGACACAGCTGGGTAGAAAATACATTATAGGTAGGAGTTGGACACAGCTGGGTAGAAAATACATTATAGGTAGGAGTTGGACACAGCTGGGTAGAAAATACATTATAGGTAGGAGTTGGGCACAGCTGAGTAGAAAATACATTATAGGTAGGAGTTGGACACAGCTGGGTAGAAAATACATTATAGGTAGGAGTTGGACACAGCTGGGTAGAAAATACATTATAGGTAGGAGTTGGACACAGCTGAGTAGAAAATACATTATAGGTAGGAGTTGGACACAGCTGGGTAGAAAATACATTATAGGTAGGAGTTGGGCACAGCTGAGTAGAAAATACATTATAGGTAGGAGTTGGACACAGCTGGGTAGAAAATACATTATAGGTAGGAGTTGGGCACAGCTGAGTAGAAAATACATTATAGGTAGGAGTTGGACACAGCTGGGTAGAAAATACATTATAGGTAGGAGTTGGACACAGCTGAGTAGAAAATACATCATAGGTAGGAGTTGGACACAGCTGAGTAGAAAATACATCATAGGTTGGGAGTTGTGTTCAAAAGACACACAGCAACAACAATATTGACACATATAGAATAACAGAGTTATTGGTGTGGGTGAATGTAGCCTGATGCCAGGTACA